>NW_021133262.1:0-662 GCF_004193835.3 Ostrinia furnacalis
TCGAGAACAGTGCCAATAATAGGTAATCATCACTGCCAATAAAAGGTTTGGCTATGCCAGTAACTGGTATTTTGAGGTATTTTTTTAAAAGGTACACTATATTGAATAAATGATTTAATTTATTAATGATAAGTACTTTATAATATTCTGCAAAGATTAAAAGACCAATATAAATGTTGTTTTCTTTGATAAAACATATTTTTACATGAAAATTTTACCGGTTTTGTGAAGTAGCTGCTTAAAGTGCCAATAATTGGGTGGTTTACCCTATATCCGATGCCAATAATGTCATTCACAACATTTTTAACTAAATTATAATATACTTGTAATAGGACAACGAAAATTGTGCCCTGGTAATGTTTCCTTTACATTGAATACTCATCAGTCAATAAGTATACAGGGTGTTAGGTAAATGGGTATATGAGCCGACACTAGCCCATGTTAACATGGTCATGTAAATGGTATGGTGAAGTCAGAAAATTGATATCTTCATTTTAATTATTTTAATTATCATACAAATCGGATTTTATAAAATTTATTTTGTATGAAAATAAAAAAAATTAAAATGATGATATCAAATTTCACCATACCATTTATATGACCATGTTAACATGGGCTAGTGTCGGCTCATATACCCATTTACCTAACACCCTGTATAGTCC
>NW_021133263.1:0-632 GCF_004193835.3 Ostrinia furnacalis
TTTGGAGAAATTTATCAAATAACCAAAAAAACACGAATTTTTAAGCAGATTTTTTTCAAAAAGTATCATTTTTTATTATTTGTTGGCATTTTCTGAGTATTTTATGTATTTTTTTAGTATCGTCTGTTATTTAGCATTATTAGTGTTTTTATTTTATCAGGATATACCTCTTAGTTTAAAAGTTATTACGTTTTCTTTACAATAAGTACTTGAAAGAAAAAAAAATCTATAAAAAATTAAAAAAAAATCACAAAAATTTTTTGACCACTTTTTTGTCGATAAAAATAGGTCTAGTTTCATCTATTTTCATATGTACACTTTAACGTGACTCACACTGTATATCCAACCGAGAAGAGGCGCCAGAAATGGAAAACACATTCCAAATATGTATTACTTCTCTAACGGCACTTCCAAAACAATTTGCGTTGGCGAAATTAATGAAAAAGGAAAATATTGATGGTATTAACCAAATCAAATATAAAAGTCCATATAAGGTGCTCGTTCAATTCGATACCAAAGAGTGCGCTGATAAATTACTTGGATGCTCAAAAATGGTTGAATATGGATATAGATGCCAATCCACTACCGAAAATAACATTTCATACGGAGTAATTAAAGGTGTTTATTTGGAT
>NW_021133264.1:0-10380 GCF_004193835.3 Ostrinia furnacalis
TCAAAGTTAGATGGTGCAACTCAGCCTAAAACTAAGAAAGATTGAAGAAAAAGAAACATTTCGTTTTAAACCTTAACCCTATGACAATAAAGTGCACAATGGTATTTCGTATTGCAACCTAAGCCCTGATTGTCTCTTATTTGGTCGTAGTAAAAATATAGTAAAATGCGTAACCAATTAGAGACGGGATGAGCACGTGACCGGAGCGATGCGCTTACGCTAAAATTTCTACAAAGTGGTCAGGCGGAAGAGTCCCCGATAGTACCTACCTTCATTTCGCTCTTGAACTCACTTACAGAATCACCCTCAGCACTAAGGTCCCCATGTGAACACGCCATACACCCAAGGCGTCCCCAGGGTGATTCGTAGATATCAGCAATTCCCATGAATTATTTGCCGACACGAAAACCCACTTCAGGCGAACTGTTGTATGAGATGAATTTTGTGGTCAGGATTTCCCATGTTTTATGAAATATCCGCAGAGATTTGGGCGTGTGTAGTTTTAAATAACAATGTTACTTTTGGCACATTTGTTTTTATTAGGAATTAATGAAGTACGAATTTTATTGTGATTAAAAACAAAAGAAATATTATTGTGTTATGTTTTATTAACACTGATCCACCATAATGATGATTTTATTCTCAACTAAGGCGATTATCACACTGCACCGCGCTCCGCCGCGGTACGCGGGACCACAGATTTAATCATTGTATGCAAGTACCTAAGTTTGTATAGAAAACACGCGCGGTACAATACACTGACAACGCGTCTGCGCGCGGGATTCGTTATAATGTAATCACGCGGACCGCGGCGGAGCGCGGTGCAGTGTGATAATCTTCTAACTCTTACCATGGCTTCGCCTTCGATATATTCTGATGTATCAATAATAATGCAAAGTTTCAACTGACATTAGGATGTCTTACGAACTTGTTGTTTAATTTATTAAAGTAATTTTACAACAATAATTTTCTTGACTGTACTATAGGCCACAGTTCCAGCTACCCATTTCCGAGCATATCTCGCTCTATCGCAAATAATCATCATTTGATGAGAGCGAGACAAAAAACGCAAATTAACTATCCATTTCCGTTTTTCCTCTCGCTCTCATCAAATGGTGAATCTTTGTGATAGAGCGAGACAACATAACCATCAATGGGTAGTTAACACTGTTGCCGATACATCTCACAGAACTTGCATCGCAATTTCAGTTTAACCTGAAACCTTTAAACCCTCCAAGTAGAACAAATTAAAGAATTAAGTGAGTTCCCAAGAACACACCCTCATACACCCTGCCTCAGACAAGGACCCTTAGCTCCCTCCGTGAGGGCCATTGTTCTATAGTGCGCCGCCATTTTGTGCTGGCTACTTTACGAATTTTCACTGGAAAATGTTGCGGATAATGTTAGCTGGACTTAACAAGTTTATAAGCGAGTTTAATGTGCTATTTTTATTTTATCTTTACTGCCTGTTAATGAATATGTAAGACAAATTTAATGTTATAGGGCATTATCTGGAAGCTAACGTTTGGGAGTTTTATTTAAAAATGCGAAAAAATAAAAATTGTTTCGTAGGTGCGACTGCGCCAGAAAGAGGGTAGCCAAAAAACTGGCCAAGTTATAGGCTATGTTTTTTATAATAGTTCACCTTAATATTATGGTATGCAATATTTAAACATTATCCCCCTTATTAATAAAAAGTTACACCAGGACAAAACCTGGATAAAATGACATATTCCATACTAAATGACAATTTAAGCCAGAGTTCAACAAGGGTGAAACTTTTTGGGGGCTTGTGTGGCAAAAAATGGGAGGTACCTACGAGCAATGACATAGACCACATTAATGATTTCCAAATGATATACCCCTTTCCAGTTTAATGTTACTAGCATAATGAAAATAATTTCCCACAAACTCAGCCACAAGAGTGCTTGTATGTGTTCTATCCCGCATTAAGATCACAATCAGCTCTTAAGCCTTTAATATACTTAATATCCAAATTTTTCATCGCTTTTGGACCTTATAACAAGGGAATAAAGTTCAAAATATGATGGGAAATATATTCCCACTGCCATTTAAAGGGTTAAGGGCAGAACCAAAACTGCACAAAACACATCAAAGTGCAATTATGTTGATGATCCTCTGCTATAAAGTACAGTCGTCCGAATATTCGGGTTATTTCAGACCTTATTGCTCTAAAATCTCTTTGAAGATTTCAGTTCATTGTACAGTTGACTGCACATAAGATTACAGGTTTTGTTGCAATGTCACACCTAAGTTAAGTGCATAAGGTGCAGTTTTGAACTTTGTGCTGTCTGTACAGTCATTTTTTGAAGATGAGGAATGAGAGCAAGATTTCTGATGCTATTGTGTTTGTACAATGAAAAGATTAAGTTTTCATATAAAAATTACACGGCATTATTGACTAAGACACGGAAGTTTTAAATACTTATTGTTTCCATATTATTATTTTATGGAATCCCTTAATTTCTATTCTACCTGCTACATAGTTATAATATGAATTCAAGTTTAAAATACCAAATTACTGTTGTTTTTCGTATTTTTTTGCAAATTAACGTTTAACATTCCATGTTAATTTTTTTTTTATATAAAATGTAATCTTACAAATTAAGCACTTTTTATTAAAGTTCATTTTTATGCAAAATTCATTATTATTTTTACAGTAGATAGGTCTATAAACAAAAAGATACACAACAAATTAGATTTTTAGTTTCTAAAATGCAATACTCGTAAGCTGTATAACTGAAAAATTAGTTTTATATAAATCCCACAAGCAATTTTAAAACTATAAAACAAATAAGCATGTAACATTTTTACCCGGCTGTGCCAGAAGGAGGGTTATGGAAATATTATTCAAAATATTTTCGAAATACTCGTATTATTCATACTATGGGTGAAAATCCATACGAAGTCGGGGGCAGAGCTAGTAATAATCATAGTCCTTCAACACTAAAGTGCCACCTGTATAATATGGACCATTCAGCTTCCAATTCAATTATTTTTTACGAGCAGGTGGGAGAACGGCCAGGGATAAAGCTGAAGACAGACAATAACATAGCTTGTTCTGTTCAGATATTGCTAGCGCTCGTTATATGTTATGGTAGTTTAGTTATATAGAAATAAATGAGGATGTTATTAATTAACGTTAAATTTTGAGAACATTACCCATTCAGGACGGTGGTGGACTTTTAAATCGTCCATTAGTTTTAGCGCAAAAAATAGCGGCAGAAGGCAACATGGTTGAATATTTTAACCCAAGTCTAAGAGCTCTTTTAAATTGGACGTTTTGAGCTGGACGTTTCTCGTGCGGACCGCACACAAATTATATTATGACAAAGTGCGTCGGAATAAAATTGACAAATTACTAATAGTTAGTGTGCGGTCTTGCAAACGCACGACAAAAGTTCGTCCCAAAACGTCTAATTTGAAAGCTCTAAAAAGCGACACTTGGTTGATACTTACACCGCTTAAAATGATGGTTACAAGAATATAAAGATATCACGACACAATTAAGGTCTTATCGTTATAAAGCAATCTCTTTAAGACGACTATTTTAAGTCCAAATAATAAGGTACTGTTTAAAATCGACAACGCTATATGCATCTTAGTGGTAAGCTTCATAGATCGTTTCATCCACGAAGACGCGCCCCACCAATTTTTGGTCGAGGGAAGCGCGGGGTGCGGGGAGTTTGATCCGAGCAATCCGAGCGTCATTATTGTAGTGTGCGTGTGCACTCGTAGATAATTTAGCGGGTACCGATAACACTCAAACATTTAGCGGAAGAATGGTGGGGCGCGTCTTCGTGGATGAAACGAGAGGTAAATTCTGTACATGAATTATATTTTCAAAATAACTATCAGGGGGTGATTAGTGATCGATACTGATGCCAAAAATGCAATCAGTAAAATTTGTGTCTGTCTGTCTGTCTGTTCCTTATGGAAACAAAAACTACTCGAAGGATTTTAACGAAACTTGGTACAATTATTATTTATACTCCTGGGCAGGTTATAGTATACTTAGGAGCAGAGTAGTGAAGGGAAATTTTGGGAAAAGAAACTGACTGACAGACTGACTGACTTAACAACGCACAGCCTAAACGGCTAAACATAGGCACTTGAAATTTGGAAGAGACGTAGCTTAAGTACCGTAGAGGTGCACTAAGAAAGGAATTCCTGAAATTCCCACGGGAACGGGAACATCCTTTTGTATGAAAAATTTAAACCGCTTAAGTTAGACGCTTGAAATTTGGCATACAGGTATCTTAGTGAACTTAAAGCTTAGTTAGAACAGGATATTGCAAAATTCCCACGGGAACGGTAGTTAGCGGGAAAAAACATTTGTATGAAAAAATCTAAACCGCGTAAGATAAATGAAGGGGGTAAAACGGGATCCACGCGTACGAAGGCGCGGGCGGCCGCTAGTATTAAATAAAATCTTCGAGGACTGAACTTGAGCAACCTAAATACTTTTCCCTATCAAAGATCGAACTCCGTACAAATATTAAAACTTTTTTTAATTCTTCAACTTCCAACCCCTTCATAAACCCCTCGAACATTTCATTAAACCTCTTTGGGGGTGGGTAAATATGAAATGAGAAAAGTTTCCACAAATTACTCGAGTCACAAAAACAGGGGTAAACAATAATTGTCGCTGATTTTGCATTCAGGAGATGAAATTAGAGGCTTTGACTTTGTTCTTGGTGGAATATCAATTGTTTTTGTGGATGGGTAAGAAAAATACACATACCTACGATATAACGGTTACAAACTTAAGTAAGTAAAGTAAAAAAGTAAGACATTTATTACTAAAAGATGTCACGTTGTACAAATTATTGTGGTGGTCTTTGCACTAAGCAGGAAAGCTTGTATCGCAGCGGCCAATACGAAAAATTAGTAACTTGTTAGTTCATTTGTTCGTTTCTGTCAAATGAGTCCAACTGCTGGACAAAAACTAACTTGTATCAAATTGATGACAAACAAAATAGATGATAATATCGTAATTTCATTAAAATCCATTCTGTATTTTTTGGGTGAAAGAGTATTAACAAATATTATCTATACGTCCACTAAAAACTTTTTCATTTTTAATTTTTCAATTTTAACAGCATTGTTGTGTTCCGGCAGTTAGAGGTAAGATAGCCAGTTCCTCTGTGGTTGAGGATTCCGAGTGAAGCTTGCTTCCACCTTCGGCCTGATCGTCACTTACCATCAGGTGAGATACAGGCCAAGAGCTTCCTCGTTGTGGATAAAAAAAAATGAGTATCAATCTCCACTATTTGTGAGCATATACACCAGATCTAAACAAATCCACAGTATAAAGTTTTAACCCCAATTCACGCCTCTGTTCCCATACCATTAGTTTAATCCCATTAAATCTCGTCAAAACTAACTACTAAGGCAATTTAGTAACCAAGGCACAGTTTACACGAGAAATGCATTTAGTCGCATCGCAACGCATTTGGCGTACACGCCCGTTGTTGAACGGCTTAATGCAATTAATATTTGTTGTGGTGCGAAGCGAGGATGGTGCAGAACAGATATCGGTAAGCGCTATGGTAATTAATATTGGTGGTATGGTATATTCTGATACTTATAGTATTCTTTATATGAAGATAAGCTTTAACGTGATTTTTTCAAGCACATATTTTGACTACAATGTAGTAAAAAGTTTCTTTAGGACTTATAGAGCTAACGCAAGTGGAGTTAGAAGCTTGGCTCTGCTACATGAGATCTGACAGCTTTATCGCAATGTTAGCATTATGGTCTCGACTTGGCAACATTTTTCATTTTTGATACGTTCAGAAATGTACATGTATCAGAAATAAAGAGATCCGTAAACAAAGTCGCTGACATAGCCCGACGGATTAGCAAGCTGAAGTGGTAGTGGGTAGGGCACATAGTACGCAGAACTGACGGCCGATGGGGCAGCAAGGTTCTGGAGAGGAGGCTGCGTTCCGGAAAGCGCAGCGTGCGAGGTCCACCCACAAGGTGACATCATAAAGGTAGCAGGAAGGCGCTGGATCCAAGCCGCTACCAACCGGTCAATATGGAAGTCATTGAGGGAGGCCTATGTTCAGCAGTGGACGTCCTACGGCTGAAATGATGGTGATGATTTTATGATATTGGATATTTATAGAGCAACGGATTCTAATAGCATCAAAGTTGATAAATAAAACCCGTGTACACGTAAGGGGCATGCATTCATAATGTTGATTGAGCCAACAGTGCTCGCTTTGTTTCGATGATTAATCGCAAACAATGTATGGACTGTTGACTTACTACTCTATAAGGAACGGGCACATCAGGCTTTACAATGTTATTGTAAAATAGCCCCTATTGGAAGTACATAAGATGCCACAGCGTTTAGCTTGATGAGATATCGTCTGTATTGTAACTCTACAATCGCAAATGGAACACTTTTGGGGACATACCTACTAGAAATAAATTTTAAAATTGTTAAAGAGAGAAAGGCAGATTTCCTGGTGATTTTTTATAATGTATCATTAAAAAACCGTTTCCAATTAGATGAGACTTGAATCTACAACTTTTTGCATACCTGCTGGCGACAATTCTATCCATTTTATGCTATAGAAACATTCCTAAACTGTCAAATTGTTTCATGATTTTTTTCTGGAAATTTTTCTAGTTCGGAGTGAAATTTTGGTCATGCATAATTAGGAGTCAGTACAAAAATAACCGAGTTGAAAACCTATTTAAAGTCGATTAAAAATTAAAAAATACTTTATATCCAACAAAAACCTCATTTGTTCTCTCTATTGTAATGCAATGAATTTAATGAATATGCCCCATCGAGTTCGGTTTACGGCCAAATTTACGGTTCAGACACAGCTTAGTTCAAGTTTAGTAGTTGTTTCGATTTACAATCGTTGTGAGGCTGCTTCAACACCGAGGAAGCTAAGCTATGCAGTTCAAATGCGAGTAATGTGTTTATCAAGCACCAATAGAATACATTATTTTATTTACTGCATAATAAATATGGAATTAAGTCCGCCACTGTACAGTGTTTATGTGCAAGAAGTAATAAAATAAATAAATATATTTACACAAGGTAAGTAATGCTGTAAGGGGTCGGACTGACCGACTCGTGATCCGGGGAACGCGGGTTCGGTCCCCGCCGCCGCTCGACTATTGTGGTGAGCTCACTCGTGACACAAGCATATTTAGCTTAGAACGAGGTTTAACGGAACTATTAGTTATGTGGTTTAACGGAACTATTGTACATTAACAAAAATTACTAATAAATAATAATTAATAATCTTTTTTATAAAAAAAAATGCTGAGGTAATAGCTTTATGGCAGTTTTGTTTACATTGGTAGTACTGATACTGAGAGGGGGGAGATTTTCGGCACACTTTTTTTATTTATTTACATTTTGATTTTCTTTTTCTTTTTCTTATTTTTATGTTATAATATTACATAAAAATAATTTGTTTACATACTTACCTACTAGAAAACCGCCGCCTTTGTGGAATTTTTCAACTTAAAATAATCTAGTGGAAACACATAGCTATACTATGCGTCGCATCCTCGCACCACGCTTTTTCTTCGCATATTCATAGTGTAAAACAGCCTAAAGCCCGTTTTCCACCAAAGTGAAGGAAAGAAGAGGAGACCAGAACCCCGAACCAAAGCGCTTAGCTTTGGTTCGGGTGGATGGAGAGGTGATGTAGAAGAACACATCTCTCCGCTCCGCTTTGGTGGAAACCAGGCCTAATTCCTACAATGTTTCGACTACATTCGGGCTTTAATAGATTTTGTATGGGTTTTATTAACGGACTCAATGGACAGATGGTGTTGGTGGTCGATTGTTATCGCATTTTATTGGGTTTGTATGAGATAATAAATGATAGCAATAAAATGGGTCTAAGCTTCTTAGGTTACATTGCTTGCACGATGTACTGACTAATGATTTTCACGTTTTATGTGATGTTTGAGTGTAATAAAAGATTTAGTGACTTTATTTAGTAGTTCGATTCATTTTTCAATTAATTGTACACTAACTATTAACTGAGTGGTGGCCATTTTTGGTTCTAACTCCCTTTATTAATCAAACTATGTGTTAATTTTATGTTCGAACTCGATTCTTTTTACTATTTTGTCTTTTTTATGTAGGTAGTAGGAAAATTATATTTTATGCCGTGTATACCTATGAAACAGTGGCCTTATGGAATTTTCAAATTATAATAATTTAGTGCAAACACATCTTCACTACGCGTTGGCACTCGGAATCCTCGCTCCAAGCTTTTTCTTCGCACATTTCCCAGTGGAAAAATAGCCTAAGGCCCGTTTTCCACCAAAGTGAAGGAAAGAAGAGGAGACCAGATTCCCGAACCAAAGCTAAGCGGAGAAGTGACGTGGAAATAACGAAATCTGATTAGTTATTTCAATACCTCCTCTTCTGAACCGGCAGACAGTACCGGGAGTTTGTTGCGGCGTTTCGTCTCAGCACTTGCCAAATGTTGGTCTTAAAGCGCTGGTAAGGTAAAAAGATTGGGACATGGGAAAGCTCCTTGAGAAAAAAAATTAACTTTTTTTTAAACTATAATAGTCCATGCAATTAAAGGAATTTTGATTTTGACTTTGACTTTCCTCTCCGCTTTGGTGGAAGCCAAGCCTAATTCCGCTACAATGTTTCGACTACATTCGGGCTTTAATAGATTTTGTATGGGTTTTATTAACGGACTCAATGGACAGATGGTGTTTGTGGTCGATTGTTATCGCATTTTATTGGTTTTGTATGAGATAATAAATGTTAGCAATAAAATGGGTCTAAGCTTCTTAGGTTACATTGGTTGCACGATGTACTGACTAATGATTTTCACGTTTTATGTGATGTTTGAGTGTAATAAAAGATTCAGTGACTTTATTTAGTAGTTCCATTCATTTTTCAATTAATTGTACACTAACTATTAACTGAGTAGCAGTGAGCAAAAAGTAGTTTGTAGAACTGATGGTCCTTGGGGCAGAAAAGTTCTCGAGTGGCAACCACGAACGGGACGACTGTAAAGGGACCGGGAGCGATATGGGATCCCACTAGTTAGACCGACGATATGATGAAGGTTTCAGGAAGTAGCTAGAAGCTTGCAACACAGGACCGGGCTTTGTGGTAGTCCTTGGAGGTAATAAAATTAATAAATTACTTATAAAATTTTCACACAGCGCTATCTACTCCCAAACTAACCCTCCTGTGTTGCATCGTCTTACTTTATCTTTATCACACGTCACAAGTCTGTCAAACTCTACAAAAACACTGGTAATCGTTACGGTTAAAGTTAAGGTGGTACAATTAAGGCTTAGCAGCCAAATCGCTCGACAAATTATTCTTTTTATTATAATAATTCATATATGAATACATTGCAATCCTTCCCACTTCCCACCACGTTGCTTCCCAGAATCCAAAATACATTGAAGGTGTGACATTTCACGAATAGCAAGCAACAATACATCCCCCACCGGATGTAGAGGCAAACAGAATTTCCGGCGCCCCGCTCTACACATCCGGTTTTAGGTAAGGGGGTCTGTACACGGTATTGATTTTAGGAAATATTCAGCTAAATATGGGTCTAGAATACT
This sequence comes from Ostrinia furnacalis, assembly GCF_004193835.3. NCBI lineage: Eukaryota > Metazoa > Arthropoda > Insecta > Lepidoptera > Crambidae > Ostrinia > Ostrinia furnacalis. The sequence goes on from NW_021133264.1 coordinate 9,613, forward strand.
TATGAGGCTTCTCTGGTATTTGCTAAAGACTTTTTGGCTGTTTTGCACCGTGTCAGAAAAGGGCAAAAATTATGATTAGGTTACTAGTCCCCCACTAAGCCCCCCTTAATTCATCCTCATCATTATAATTTGGTCATTTTTTTACAAACGAAAAATCGCTATTTAAGTAGCTATCATTAACGTTGCAATTACAGTTAAACCTGTTAAATATTGTAAAATGACTTACTTAAGTATAAAAATCTCTAATTACGATTCTTAAATTCTACTTACATAAACCTAGTTGGGTTTTCATGGATATAAAATGTGTTTGTTTTTGCAAAATTGTGCCTTGAAATTATTGGTTTTAAACCACATTGTGATGTTCGTAATGATTACATTTACTATTATTTTATATCTAGTGAAGGTTGCGGGAAGAGCCTGGATGCGGGCTGCGCAGGACCGTTCATTGTGGAAAACCTTGGAGGAGGCCTTTGTCTAGCAGTGGACGTCATTCGGCTGAAATGGACTATTATTTTAAAAACCATTCCCGCACATTCTCGTATGCAGCACGCCTCACTGCACTATGCAGTTCGGAACTCAGATTTGTCACTGTCGATTGTAATTAAATTTTGATTACGAAAATGTATTGTCCCGGCGGAATCCATTTTAACCCTATACTTGGCAACGACGGTTTTGGTTAATATTTGTGATTTACACTATAAATATTGGATTTAGGACGAGTAAAAATCATGTAAAAAATACGAAAAAAAATCTCAGGTATGTAGTTTT
>NW_021133265.1:0-555 GCF_004193835.3 Ostrinia furnacalis
CACCATCTAGGAACATTTTTTTTTTTTTTACAAGTGGGTAATCTCAGAATGTACTCGTGTCGACGGATGCGATTAAGAATATTCTTAATATCAACGTCTCTGCGCCGACGTGTATAATTATTTGTTATGTATAATTAATTATGTTTACTCGCATGGTTATGATGATTATGAAAAGTAGTGAGATATTGGGCATTCTAGCTCACATTCGTTCGGTCACAGAGGTGACCTCACTCGTTCGTTAGAATGCCCAATATCTCACATTCGATGGTGAGCAATCCCAACTAATATTATAAATGCGAAAGTAACTCTGTCTGTCTGTCTGTCTGTCTGTCTGTCTGTCTGTCTGTCTGTCTGTCTGTTACGCTTTCCCGCTTAAACCTCGCAACCGATTTTGATGAAATTTGGCATAGAGATAGTTTGAGTCCCGGGAAAGAACATAGGATAGTTTTTATCCCGGTTTTTGAAACAGGGACGCGCGCGATAAAGTTTTTCTATGACAGACAAAATTCCACGCGGGCGAAGCCGCGGGCGGAAAGCTAGTGGAAAAATAAATTT
>NW_021133268.1:0-1169 GCF_004193835.3 Ostrinia furnacalis
GTTTTCGCTTAAATTATTACTAACGGTTAATTTTGATTCATTTTTTCTATTTGGTTTCATGTTTTTAGTGAGTTTTCTCTTTTTTACAGTCATTTCACTGTTAGTTGCTTTTTCTTTTTTCTTTATTGTATTATTTGGTTTCGCAGTTTCTTCTTTTTTCTTTATTATATTCTTTGGCTTCACAATTTTTTTATAGACGTCTATTTTCATTTCTATCATTAATTCTTTTTCGTTTTTGTAAATTTTTGACGATTTATCTTTTAGTTCTTCGAGTAAATTTGATTTTTCGTCCATATCTTCTTTCTGAGGCATCTCTGTAAAAAGAAATAAACGATGGTTCACAAAAGATTTCAAATAAGATAGATAAAATAAAATTGAAACAGTAAGATAGGTAATAAAACAGCCAAGTGCGTGTCGTAGCACGCGCACTGTAGGATTCCGTAGTTGCCCCTCGATTACCTTACTACAATATTATACTTATTTCTTAAATTTTGTTTAGCGATACAAGGTTTTATCCGTTACATAAACACATAAAGCTCATTTATGAGTTTATGTAACGGACGCCGCACCTTCCGCGACGCGAACTTTAAAGATTTTCTTCTGACACAATCATAGTGCCCCAACAATATTGGTGTTATTTGAAAGCTCAATAAATATCCTTAAAGAAAAACACATTTAATTTCTAAATAAATGATTATCATATACCATAAATGTGACTTGAAAAAAGACCTCACTTTGGGCTCACCTCTCTGGGATCAATTAGACCAAATTTTATGGTTATAAAACCAAATAATGATCACACGTGTCCTCTTAAACAGATGGATAGCGATTTATCCCGACTTAACAGTTTTATTGTTTTATAGCCATAAAAGTTGGCTAATGCGTAACTATCTATTTTTTAAAGAAGTGATCTGGATCCTTCTAAAGACATATTTTTGGGGTAAAAACCTTTCTTTTAATGAAGTGAAGTTTAGAACTAGGCTTTTAAATGGTGCCAATATTGGTGGGAAGTGGGGATGCATACGTTTGAAAGTGCTTGTCGCGGGAGGTGCGATTTATTTGATGTCGATTGTAATAGTAGGCTTTTAAAAACACCTCCCAGCACCCCACCACTGCTTCAGAACAATAAGTGGCCCAGTGCTGAGAAGAAGCAGCACAAGAAACTCAGC
>NW_021133269.1:0-567 GCF_004193835.3 Ostrinia furnacalis
GTTGTTGCAAAATATTGTGAACAACAGTACGGGTATAGGTATATGAAACATTTATGTGAAGATTGTAAGTGTCATAGTGAACTGGAGTACAGCGTCGGAACGTGTTAATAAAGTTTTCGTGTCAAAATAGTAAACATTATTACATCGTTTCCTTTTCCATTTCCTTCTACATTTTTAGCCAAGGGCCTGCGGTTACACTTAAGTTTAGCCGGCTAAAGATAGAAGAAACTAACATTAACACCTCGTCGAAGATAAACTTAAGTTTAGCCGGCTAATCTTAAGTTTATGTTCACACCTATCTTTAGCCGTAACATATACATTTAAAATTTATACGCGCACTATTATTATTATTTATGTATGTATATTTTATGCAGTATAGGTTAGTGTCCGTGACTCTCACTCGGCATGGGGCACACTGAAAACCAGCGTCGTGGCTCCCCTCACCGGGGGCCACGGCATATGCTGAGTGGGGTCCCATTGCGATGGGCATCGCTGTGCGACAGGGTGGCACTGCTTAGTTTATTCATTCATTTATTGTATGTTTTATGTCACCTCTGTCTTATTTGC
>NW_021133270.1:0-1164 GCF_004193835.3 Ostrinia furnacalis
TAGTAACAAATATGTAATTAATTAGAATAAAGTAGCAGTAGAAGAATTACAAAACAAGTTAGATCAGTGATCGCGGAAGACAGAGTGCACTGTATAACGTCGAAATATACAAATCAAGAAGTCAAGAGGTCAGTGATCGCAGTATACACTATTACTAGTCTATGTATACGACGCCCGAGATTTTGTCGTTTAGAAATATCTTCAAAACTAGGTACCTGACTTAGCTTTATGAAAGAAAACGTATTGGCAAAACTACACATTTTTACATTTATTATAAGCTTGAGTAAAATAGTCTTTATTTTATGAAACTAGGTCATTTACTTACTAGGATATTTAAAAGTATGGAATTAAGTATGAATTACTAGTAGTACTATTTAACATAATGGAATAACGATCATTACTTTCATAAACATTAGGCACAACAAAAATATTATTTGCAAATTAATAATGTAGAATTTATTGTAGAATAACGTCTACCGCTACAAAATTATTTTAATCCACAGTCAGACTAGCTATAAATTTAACAAAATATCAGTTTTATCGGAATTAATTAATTTTTGCGTCGAGTCACACGATATCATTCGATGAATTTGCGAATGCAGTACGATGATACGATTACTTTTACGTTGCGGCAATCACTAAAATTCGCTAAAATGACACTAATGACGTTTAAAAAGTGGCACGCTCGGCTTCATACAATTTTTGACACATGCTGCATCTATCCATATCTGTGAGTGGCAACAACAAGGTCTACTGGGTACCTATAGTCTACTAAAGGCATGAAATAGATTAATTTCACTAAAAATTAAAACCAACTCCAAAACGAATCACCAAAAGGTAGGACACCGACACCGACTCCGAAAATGGCTAATTTTGTAATGAGTATCCAAAATTTTAATAAGCTCTATAGAACAATGTAATACCACTTTATCTTATTTTTTTTAATGTGACAGGACTGACAGGAGGCAAACGAGCAAACGGATCACCTGTTGGTAAATGATTACCGTCACCCATAGACACCCGCAGACCCAGGGGCGTTAGCGTGTTTTTTTTAATTGTGGTATTTTCGCGAAGAAACATATTTCAAATCTAATTCTAATAAGTATGAAAAATATAAATTGTTTTCTTCACGTTAATCGATTAAGTTACAGATTCTGACTAGCT
>NW_021133271.1:0-139352 GCF_004193835.3 Ostrinia furnacalis
ATAACTTGACCTTCATTGGTTGGGTTTTTATGGCGGTCAAGCTGTAGATCCTGGCTACACAGGAGTTGCAGTGGTGGGAACGAGAGGTGGGAATAGTCCCGGTAAAACGCCATCGTCAATGCCCTCCGTATATAAAAATTATGACATCGGGCGTTATACGTCACAGAATCACGGATGATGAATGCGCGAGTTCTGAGCTGGCTGAACGCCAGACAGCCAATCACTATCCATGATGGCCATAAGGTTGGATTTAATAGGGACTATCATCCGATCAGAATACCAGCGATATGTTCCGGGATCTACTGTATACAAAACATATATATTGTCATTTGAAGTAAATTAACTGTACTTTATGACCAGTCGTTGTGGAAACTAAAGAATTTTATTCACCAACGCCATTTTAGACGACAAATGTATAGGCTTATCGCGTAAAAACGATAAAATGAGCGTGATAAAGGCATATAGCGGCGCGCATCCTAGGATTCCTAGGCCTACAGGTGTGGTTGTGTTCCCCAGTCGATGAAGCATAAATGATGTGCCCTGCGTGCCCAAACAACTGCACGCAGGAAGATTTAACGAATGCTACTGACAACGGCACTCTTGAAGCAGTTTTGGGCTGACACTGTGCAGGTTTGTTGTCGACACGACAAGAAGAAGACTGTCCTTTATTATAATGCATTATGGACTCCCTAGTCCATACGTCATAGCTGTTTTCACGCGGCGTGATAGTAAATAAACGGGATAGTGCCACTATTATCTATTTAGAAAATAGGACGTCACGGATTCCAAACCATATGCAGATGACCGATGCGATTGACAGGTTATTGATTTTTTGACAGGATTCAGTTGAACGGAAAGTTTTATATTAGGTATTTAGGGTGGATTCGACCAAACAAGCGTAAATATTAATCTTAGAATAATCGTTAGTTATTCGACATTTTGACATATTTCCCATACTGAAACTGTCAATGTGCCATTTATACCAGGAGTTATTCTCGGATAAAAGTTTGGTCAAATCGGGCCTTAATGGATTTAGCGTACAAATCTCTTGTTATTTTGCGTTCTAAAGTGCAATGAAGTCATCACCATCATTTCAGCCATAGGACGTCCACTGCTGAACAGTGAACATAGGCCTCCCCCAATGACTTCCACATCGCATGGTTGGTAGCGACCTGCATTGGACCCGATGGCGACTAAAAACTTGCTCAGGGGCATACTTGTTTTTACGGAATCTAAAAAACAAAAACTTACTGCAACGGAAACTTGTCCACACCGTAACGTAAACGCCTCGCCTCGCGGTTGACAGCGCGCGAAAAGCGATGACAGCTCGCAAAAGGCGATACGTTGTTGATCCCTTTTCGCGTTGATGAGTCTACTATGAGCTTTATGCCAGTTTTCACCATGAATCCCTAATTTTTAAGTGACCTCTATGAAAACTAAATTCCTGTTATGTTACCATAGGGGTCACTTAAGGGACTGATGGTGAAAACGGGCATTAGTCGCCTTTTACGATATTAAAGGAAGAATGAGTAGGTACGTACTCCGGTAAGGCCACGACTGATTTATTTCAACTGTACACACAAAAATGATACCGCCTGGATCGTGTATGACAACACCCATTGAGAAGCAAATAAACACTGTTTCGTGTTCATTCCGAATCATTCGACCCATTTGAGTGTATGGAAAGCAGGTCAACCTATCACTTGACTTTTGGCCGACGAATTTTGAACTTAATTTCTTTGGGATTAGGTAGAAACACGTTTTGTAGCCAGGAAGGTGACAGACTTTTTTTAACAAATTAAATAAGAAAGAAAGAAAGATTAATTAATTTATATGTCTCCAATTCATTCGCGTTTCATCTTCAGTTGCACTCCATTATCATTCCAGCGGATGTGCAATTCGGTATCGCGGTAAAGTTCACGCGCATACAAAGATCAAACAGCGGATTTATGCACTTTCCATTTTGTTTGTAAACTGCAATTACTTGCGTTTGAGAAAAAGTTGCTTTTCTCAGCTGTTACGCAAAGGCGCAGTGGCGCTCCGTTTACGTTACAGCCTCACTTGAACTAAGTAGCTGTCAAAATGACACCGCGATACGGATTTGTCAAACAGCTAAAAATTACCGCAATAGACGTGTTGAGTTGAGAACTTTTTAAAATTGACAAAACGAGACTCTCCCATCCCATAGATTTTGTATGGCAATAAAAGCAACTTACATCACTATTTTGTCAACTCAAACTACTTTTTCAATTACAATGCAACCAAAAATCTTAATTGACCGGTAATTTATGACGGATTGTTCAGCGCCCTTAGCGGAAACTTTCAAGAACTAAAATTTTCATACATTTTTTTAAACGCGCTCTATGCCGTCCGGCATTAAGTCCGCCACAGTGCATATTGTTTGTATGTGTGCTAAAAGTTTAAATAAATAAATAAATGAGCCCTCAGAATGAAGTGTCTTTTTAAAAACGTTGTGATTTCGAATTATTGGGGAATGGTGTCAAAAATATACATACCTACTTATAGTCTTTTTTGGCCCTGACTAGGTACCCTGCCCCACTCGTTTGGGTAACAGGGAATCGATCCCAGGGTCTGTATCTGAAGCAGGTTTATAAGTGTAACTGCGTACTTAATTATTCTGCGGCGAAGTGGACGAATTGTATTTTATTTCGGGTTACCGGTCCCCATCTGTTTATTTATTCAGATCTTGTCCCGGACAGGGTTGCCAGGTGTCCGGTTTTAACCGGACATGTTTGGCTTTTGAGTCTTCCAGTGACTTGGCCCACTTTTAGCTTGGTCCACGGGCCACGTCGCTGGATTAAATGTAAAAAAAATGCAATAACCTTCAATGTTTTTAATAATAAATAAAAATTTACTCTACAATCTTAGAATGGTCCCAGTTGCTGAAGACAAATTATATAAAACTTCTGAAGACTCTTTTATTTACGGAGTGCGGCCTGTCCGGCATTTGTTAGGCTTTTTATGTGGCTCCAGGGCCATCAAAAGAGCATGAAAAATTTGCTACCACATAAAAACTATCTTTCACGAATTCAAGACGGAGGGAGCCCTAGTGATTCTCTACCTCTGGGCTTCGGCTTGAAACTATTATTTGAGACACCCTGTATATTTACGACTGAAAAACACCGCTCAAAAGAGGTCAAAATAATTTAATTTCCTTGTTTTTTAATTCCAAACTCGACTTACTTGTTCGCCACTCAGGACCGGTTGAATTTTACCTTAATCTACCCCAAAATTTCCACCAATCTTCTCATTGTTTTCTATTACGACGGGTGGTGAACCCTTACAATACAAGCCTTTTGTTATTACTGTGAAATCATTATAAAAGACAGGGAATTATTTGTATGTTGGTTATGACAGTAACGACTCGAACGAAACTCAAAAACTACTGGAGAGTTTTCACATTATACCTGAACAATTTAAGATAAAAATTACGCGGGCGAAGCCACGGGCTAAAGATTGTTTATGTAATAATTCGTTATTCGATTGAGTTGGTAAAATAGTCATGTCACCATAGTTTTGTTACACCATTAGTTGCCATACAAAATAGAAGAATCGCATTTTGTCAGCACCAAAAAAAACGGAATCCACCAAGGGACATGATTGGCCTTCACTGGTTGGGTTTATTGGCTATAAGCTGTAGATCCTGGCTACACAGGAGTTGCAGACGAGGTAACGAGAGGTGGGAATAGTCCCGATATTGCTGTCAATGCTAATGCAGTACACATTTAGAGCTAAACTTTTAACTAACTTAGCTCAGCCTTGACAACATGCGTTTGTAAACGGTGGAGATAATAATAATGTTCTGTTTGCCAAGATCAAGTTGTGACGCATACTCTGATAAGAACCGTGACCTATGCACGCTTTACAAAATAAATAATTAGCACTAATACAACAGCTGCTTAGCTACGGGCTTTTATCTCTAAGTGGGTAAAACATCGTTCGTTTCAGCCAACTGACGTCTGGCTAGCTACCACCATCTTACCTAAGTCTGTCGCCATAACAACAATGTTAACCCTACAAGGCACCCAGTTCCATTTGTGGAACACCGACTTTAATCGTTCCTATAGCTATAAAACTATTAGAAGCGACATCTTTTGCATCTTATTAGAAGCTACTGACATTTAGCAATGTAGTAATACGAAGTTTTACCTAAAGATGTCGTTCGTTTTTTGGTTGTAGTGCACTCAATGTGAAATTTGAATGAAAGTGAGAAGTTAGTCGTTTGTGTGTATTCAAAAATAAATAAATAATAGTTATTGAACAGTTTTGATTAGAAAAAAAATACTCTGTGTTATAAAGAAGTGTATATTTTGCAGAGGTAAGTTGTATTTTTTATTACAATAGTAAACGTATTAGTAAATCACATTTTTATTGTAGTTCCACATACGGTACGTTGAGCTTTAGTGTCCGTTTATACTTACGTACTTACGACAACTTACCATATGAATATTTTGATTTTATTGCAGATAATGTCGCGAAGAAGATTGCGTAGTGGAGAAATGGAGGGTTTCATAAATATTCATTCTGGGAGTGAAGATGAACAAGATTTTTCTGACGCTGAAAGTCATGATGACATCGAAAAAAATCAGTCCATCCAAAACTTTTTACACTCTGGACTGCACTGCTGGACAAAGACCGGTCCTGTGCCGCTTGCATCCAGGTACCTCCCGCGACCTTCACCAGATCGTCGGTCCACCTAGTGGGAGGCTACCCACGCTTCGTCTACCGGCTCGTGGTCGCCACTCAAGAGCTTTCCTGCCCCAGTGGCCATCAGCTCTACGAGCTATGTGCCCCGCGCACTGCCACTTGATTTTAGCGATTCTGCGGGCTATGTCAGTCACTCTGGTTCTCCTACGGATCTCCTCATTTCTGATTCTATCACGCAGGGAAACTCCGAGTATAGCACGCTCCATCGCCCTTTGGGTGACCTGGAGCCAAGTACATCAATACTACCTCCTCGTGATGTCAGACGTGATTGGTTTGAGCATTTCCTATTTGGGGTGAAAAAAGACAACGATGCAAATATCCCGGTTGCAAAGTAAAACGTCCTTATCTCAAATGACGCGTAGAACTTTTCCTAAATAAATGTAATAATTATTATTGTTTTAGATCTTTTCATCAATAAAAAATAACAAATTTATGATAAAATTCATATGATTATATCAAAATCAAAAAAAATCAAAAATATTTATTCAGTTTAGACCACAAGTGGCACTTATGAACGTCAATAGAAAATAATAAAAAAAAGAAAAAGGTAGCCCTTATGGGGCACTTTACATGTCTCCTTATCTTTTGGGCCCTACCAGCGCTTCGAGACAAACATATGGCAAGTGCTGAGAAGAAACGCCGGAACAAACTCAGTCACCACTTATATTTATTATAAATTGCAATATATAAAAAAGTTAAATAGATAATAGTTATTTCATTTTATTAAGAATAATAATTTTAATTATTAATACCAAAAATTATAGTTAAGGCTCAGGGTACCGTATGTGGAACTAAAATAAAAAATTGATTTTTCAGTAAAATATGATTTTATTTTTATTTTTATAAGTTTTTCCTATCTTCTCATCACTAATTACAACCAATATATTTTTGTCGCGCACTAAAAAAAAATTGAGCCTTGTAGGGTTAACAGCATTGTTGTGTTCCGGCAGTTAGAGGTAAGATAGCCAGTTCCTCCGTGGTTGAGGATTCCGGGTGATGCTCGCTTCCACCTTCGGCCTGATCATCACTTACCATCAGGTGAGATACAGGCCAAGAGCTTCCTCGTTGTGGATAAAAAAAACTTCTGGACAAAGACCTCCCCCAAGGATTTCTACAACGATCTGTCCTGTAAAACATCAACATCAGGTAATTTAGTCTCAATTGCAGGACGATTTAAAATAACCAGAGCCAATAAAAAATAGTCCATTAGTCAATTCCAGTCAGTGCAGTGACATCTTGTTATTAAAGCCCACTAAAGTCGCCGCTCGCGCTGTCTGCGAGCTTAAAAATCTTTTAACTACGCAACGAATTTTTCACTAGTGGCAGTTGCTGTTTTTATTTAATATCTTGTTACCACTTTCTAAAAGAAATGTTTTTGATTTGATATGATAATAATACGGTTTTCAGCAATAGGTCTGATTCAAGAGGACGGGTCGCCAGTTTAACACAAAGAAGAAGGAAAGAAAGATCTTATATCAAAATCGACGACTGACTTTTGCCGGTGGCTTGGCCTGGGTGAATTTCGGTTTGATTGACACAAGAAGCCTGCATAAAAAAAATACTTAACCATACGTTTTCCTTGCCACTTCAGCTTGCTAATCCAAACTTGATAATAGGGCTATGTCAGCGACTTTAGTTCGTTTACGCATCTCCTCAAGAAACACCGAGCATAGCCCTCTCCATAGTACGCTGTGCAATTGTGATCTTCTTTAAAAGGCCTATAGTATACAGAAGTTGCCGTAATGAAAACTTAAGTCGAGTGTTAGTGATGTTTAACCAATGTCAGTAACCAGTGGCGGCGTAAGGCGTAGGCGACGTGGGCCACCGCCTACGGCCTCGCGGTACAAGAGGCCTCGCGCATCAAAAATTTTGAAAAAATGTATACAAGGTGGAGATGACAATATCACAATACGACAATAAGTGCAAACATTGACTATTAAATATAAATTCTTGATAGCTAAACAATGTAGTTAAAAATAAAAATATATTTTTTTCCAAACAAATTCAGCCATAATCAGACTCAAAATTAAGCAACAACACGGTTTTAAGTGACGAACATTATTCTTTGGCGCAATATTCCTTTAAAAATAATCACTAAATCAAGAAATCAGAAACTGTCAATGAATAGACCATTGACCCGTTTTTTTTAATTATTTCATAAAATCCGTCTTCAGGTCGCCACAGAACAAGGCCTCGCGAAATCTGTCTTGCCTACATCAAATTTAGGTCTTGCCCCGCCACTGTCAGTAACATCCAGATCACCTAGTCTCCACTGCAGGAGAACGACCCTCTCTAATTTGCTATAGGCAAGTGGAGGATTTGGCCTGCACTCCCCGCGCTGGCCAGACGGGTTGGGAAAGGCTGATTTTCGCATGCATATTATTGTTCCAAGTCACCTTTACGACATCCACAGGAAGTGTGGTATTCCAAACTGGGAACAATTAGGTACTGGGATTAATCTATTAATTGAAAAAGAGACTGACAAAGGTGACTAAGTTTCTTCCGCCACTTCTTTTCAGCACCAGCCTAACGACTCGAAGTGGTAGGGCAAGCTATATTTGAGACGTGTTTAAGTGCCCTGGAAAGGACCTAAGTAGGAACCTACTGAATAAATATTTTGATTTGATTTGATTTATCCTCTTAAACTTTTGCGTTTTTAATAAATAAGTAGGCCTACGTCATGACAGATCACCATCCTCCTTTCTTTTAAAAAAGAAAAGAGCTTTTTTTAGATTTCAGCCTGTATTAAGGTATGAGTGACTAACGTATTTATTATAACTATTTGCCTGATTGTTAACATTATAGTACGAGTAATTACTTCTTAAAACAAACAAATAAAATTGGCCAAGAAAAATAAAACGGCAATTATTTTTAAAAGTGGAACAATGCTAAAACAAAGCGTACCAACTGTAAGAACAAATACGCTACTAATTCTATGGCTTACAAAAATAAATAACGCTCGCAGGTTTGTACCAACCGTTGTTGTTTGGGAAACGTTATCTACGTAGGTACATACATTTTCTTCCAAGATATAAGTAGGAATACCGTAAATTTCAGATATGAAGAGAACAAGGAACCTGACCAAAAAGTACACTTACCTTTTTTAAAATCCCAAATTCAAAAACATCACGCACGTCACTACAACACTAGAATTCAAACAAACACTTCGATTTGATAACAACAAATTAGTTTTCATCAACATCGCGGTATTCTCACGCATATTTCTCGGCTAAACGACATTTTGTGCGTCGAACATCCTCATATAGTGTTTTCCTTGTCAAAACACATGTATTCCGGAGATTTTTCGGGCGAATATACGCGACACGACCGCTCGTTCCCGCCCACAGGCTCAACTGACTGAAGACTGAACCCAGTGTTGCTTTTCAGTAAATCTATAAGAGAAAATACACAATCATGCCGTCCTTTATTTCGCAAGCATGCGATACGCCCGTCTCTCTCAATGGCTGACGTGTAGAGCGCTCTCATTTTGCGTGGAACGGAACGTGGTTTTCCCGTGACAGATAATAGATTTCGCGCGCTATTTTGACTTGCTAAGAAGTGGTAAGGATACTTACGCGACTATTCCCACCTCTCAGTCCCACCGCTGCAACTCCTGTGTAGCCAGGATGCGAATAAAAACCCAACCAGTGAAGGTCAAGTTTATCCCGGGGGAAAGTTAACTGTCATTGGACCCGCAACGGTGGTAAGGAGGCCTCTTTTTTTTTACCCGTGATGCGGATTTCGTCACGCGTGCGTGTGAATCACACTCCTGTTTGAATGTTGTAGTACTAGCGACCTGCCCCGACTTCGCACGGGTGCTAAGTATACATGAAAGACTTCCTCTTAAATAACATTATAAAGTGACGCAGGTCTCTACTTAGTCGTTAATATACTGAGTGGAATTTTGTAATGACACCTAAAGGGAAAGTAGGTACCTACTCTTAATAGGTTAGTACTTACTGTAGAAGGAAAATTTCACTCAAAGAGAACATTCCTTTATTTTTGAAAAGAAAGAGAACTGCATTCAAAGATTTCCGAAAATTCGCTTGCCACATACGGGCCCCAACAAAATTATGATACAGGGCCTAGGGATGCCATTCGTCTGGGTTCCCCGGATTTGTCATAGGTCATAGGTCGTCCGGGGTGGGTCTGGGTGGGGTTTCGTTTGGAGTCCGGGTTCAAACATTTAACTTTTAGGTTGATGACGGGCGACGCGACAGTTTTAAAAAACTGGTTGATGTGTCCTGGTTCTGGGCTCCAAAATCCGGGGTTTTCATGAGTCTTATCCTGGTTTTCAAATTTTAGAGATGGCAAGGCAACTCTAACAGGTCCCGTCTAATGCACGCGGACGCTATGACTCTACATATGCCGCGGAGCTGCAAATATGTCCAAGCTAGGACGGAGCTGCGGACGAATGTCAGAGCTAGGACAATAACTCGCGGCTTCGTTTCTTTGGGCTCTAGTGGACATCGGGTTTTATTGGGTAAGTCACGCATTTAGTGAGCAGGCGGGGAAAGTCCCATATAACCCACTGTCCCCATCGACCAATGGGTATGCGCAAAGCATTTCCCGACGGTAAAAAGGCACCGAAAGAAGAAGAAATGCCGAAGCGCCTACCGCATCAGCGGTCATCAGTTGCCGCCACTGTCTTAGTCACATCTTCACAATAAAATATCTCTAAAAAGGTAAATCTATTCTAATATTATAAATGCGAAAGTAACTCTGTCTGTCTGTCTGTCTTGCTTTCACGCCTAAACCAAACATATTTTGATGAAAGGCATAAAGATAGTTTGAGTCCCGGTAAAGGACATAGGATAGTTTTTGTCCCGGTTTTTGTAACAGGGACGCGCGCGATAAAGTTTTTCTGTGACAGACAAAATTCCACGCGGGCGAAGCCGCGGGTGGAAAGCTAGCATATAAATAAAGATATAATTATGATGACTATCTCTTTCCGACTTGATAAGCGCGCGCAACGCTACATCAGTAAATTCTTCACGTTCACATGTGCTGACAGACAAAATACATTCATAGTCCTGGAGACAGCATTTAATGCATTGCCTGAAAAGATTGCTTTTTGAATGAATTAAATATTTTCTTGGGACATTTTTTGAAATTGCGTCATCTGTGATATGATAACGGATGTAATAATATACTTAAGTAAACATTGGTTATTTTTTTAAAGAAAAAGAAAAAATATTTATTCGATGCAAGTACTTTTTTTTGTAAATAATAGTCCCATGTACAACTTGAATACATGGCAATAGGATCATAGAAACAATACAATTATTCGTCAAATAGTAAATTCCAATAATAAATTAGTTGGCGCCACTGAGAGACGTAAGTTATTTTAACTTACATTTGCAATTGCACTCACAAGGAAAGCGCCACTGTAGAGTTAGGTCCTGTCACTCGGCAGTGTTGCTAGTTGCAAGCATGATGATAAGTAGCCCACATGGATCAAAATTGTAAATGTCTATCTCCTAGACTATGCGCTTACGTCACTTCAACCGGTCTGCGGCCATTTTGCGAATCGATAAGCGGATAAATATGGAACTACACTTTTTGCAAGCAAATGTGCGATTGCAGCGCTGTTCCCGCCAATTTTGACGTTTGTCGGTCAGTCATTCGGTATTTACTCGGTCAGTGACTCAGTGTGTCAGTCCACAAAACAAAATTTGTAGTGGTTCAGTGTTAGATCTACGAGCTTCAGAAGTTTGATTTTCGGGTTCTGATAATAAGGTACATATTATAATTTCTATTAAATTAATCTAATCAGCAAATGTGGGAGTAATAAAAGTGATAGAAAGTGTGCAGATGATGCAACTTTTGCTCTGCAAGATAAAGTGGTATTGGGTGTAGTTTTGCCAGCGCTTTTGCATTTCATGGCGGGAAAGTGAACTGTTATGTTAATTTGTTTGTTAAGATAAGGATAAGATAAGATTATTTATTTGCACAGAAACATGGTACAGTACATACAGGTGTCAGTGGAAACAGTAAATCAGGTTCAACATGTTTCGTCTTGTCAAGACATGCAAAAATTTGAAGAAGTCAATTTTAAGTAATTATCTAATTATTTTTAACAAATCATCTATTTTAGAATTATAAATAACTAGCTTTCCGCCCGCGGCTTCGCCCGCGTGGAATTTTGTCTGTCACAGAAAAACTTTATCGCGCGCGTCCCTGTTTCAAAAACCGGGATAAAAACTATCCTATGTTCTTTCCCGGGACTCAAACTATCTCTATGCCAAATTTCATCAAAATCGGTTGCGAGGTTTAAGCGGGAAAGCGTAACAGACAGACAGACAGACAGACAGAGTTACTTTCGCATTTATAATATTAGTTGGGATTAATTAATTCATTAAGTTACATATTAATTAAAAAAGTCAGCAGTAAAAATGTCAGTGCCGTAGTGTTCGTGAATGTAATCAGTGTAGGCAAATGAAATAAAAATAAAACAGGGAAATTACACCTCAAGTGCTCTCAAGAAGTGCGTGACGTCTTGTCAACAATATCACAGATAATACAACCTATATGTAACCTTTGTATTGTGAATTTTTTTTCGTCGAGCGGCTATTTTGGTTCTATGAAATCCTAGTATCACTGCGACTAGTACCGATCTATTGCTATTTTCTTACAGTTCGCCTCCGAGTCCTGCATCCATTAGGTAGTGCATGTATCTTTTGGGGGGCGATATGTTTTACATCTTGTGGGCTTAGGATGTGTTTGCCCAAGTGTAAGCTCCGCTTGCGCATCAAAGGTCCGCAGTCCGTGAGAATGTGTAGTGGCGTTTCATCTGCCTCTTGGCACATCCTGCACGTTCTTGTTTCGGACAGTCCCAGTGCTTGTTTAAGCTGCAGTGATCCAGTGTGAACTCGAACTAAGATGCGCATTTTGATCCTACCCACTCCTGTAATCTGCTTAGAGCATTTTCAGTCGTAGTGAAATCTTTACTCTTCATCATCATTTCAGCCATAGGACGTCCACTGCTGAATATAGACCTCCCCCAATAGTTTCCATAAAGGTCGGTTGGTAGCGGCCTGCTTACCTTTATGAGGTCGTCGGTCCACCTTGTGGGCACGTAGATTAAGGTTAATTTATTATTAACTAGCTTTCCGCCCGCGGCTTCGCTCGCGTAAAATTTAGTGTCACAGATCGGCATAAATATTATAGTTGTTAATCTAGGTAATAAACAGTAATACTGTAAAGTTTCAACAAAATCCGTTTAGTAGTTTTTGCGTGAAAGAGTAATAATCATCCAGATATTGATTAACAACCTTGACACGTAATGATTATTATGAATTTTGTATTCGTGTTATTTTAACTCGTGTATCTTTAGTAAATATCATATTTCCTACATTGATATTTTGACGTCAATTACAAAAAAAATCTAAACTGTCTAATTTTCTACCATTTCAGGATTGGCAGCGAAGATGTCTGGCCGTAGCACAGCTGGTCTTTCAACCAGCAGTGGTGTGAAGAGACGGTCCAATAACGAAGACAAACAAGTTTCCAAGGTTTCCAAAACATCTGCTGATAGAAGTAACTCTGTTGAGTATGTAGTAAACATGGATCTAGCAGCAACTGCCTTTAAAGGCCAAACTTCCACTTACAGAATCACAGTGGAATCGGCTGACGGAGAAGTTATACTGAACGACCCTCAAGTCATCCTCAATCAAGCTCTAACAAAAGCTAAAGAAGAAATCATCGCAAAGATCGATGAATTAAGCCTTGTAAAAATTATAGTCAATTTGCACGGCTGCTTCATTGACAACCAATATAACGCATTTGATATTAATGGAAGCGTTGATGTATTCGATGAAGAAACGGTCGATGATCAAATTGATGAACTCAAGATGTTGATCACCTCAAAATTTAATGTTTTTGACCGAGATAATGAGGGCGACAAACAATTATTGTACATCGACCTTCATATAAATAAGCACGTCGTCCCGGATTTTAAACTGGATGTCCCTTGGCATCTAAAACGCTACATAGTGAATGTTATGAGTGAAGACTATCCGGAACAGAGTTTTAAATGGGCAGTATTAGCAGCGCTACACAGGGAAATACACAATCCACAAGATTACCTCCTCGAAGAATTTTCGGAGGACATTATTTTGACAAATATTCAACACCCAGTCAAACTACACGACATACCGAAGATAGAAGAAATGAATGACATGAGCTTTAATGTGTATATCTTGAACTATAATTTTAATCCCAATAAGAGAGAAGAAATCGAAGGACCTGTGTATCACACAGCTCGTCGACGCAATAAACATTTCAATTTACTGCTTCTTCATGGTGGAGCTAGCGATTGCTATTGTTTGATAAGCGACCTAAAGGGCTTAGTGGTAGATACAAATAATTTGCCAAATAGTTATGGCGATAAATTATGTGATGGTTGCTTAAATATTTTCAAAAAAGAATCTCTAATGCAACATCAACAAGACGAATGTTTGGGAAAGAAAACAGTTTTAGCATCACACGATGCAAAACATATGAAATATATTCGTAAAAAAAGTGACTTCGAGAAAATGCCTTTCGTAGTCTACGCTGATTTTGAAGCGTATTTGGAACCTGTGTCGAATTCAACAAATATGAATAAGAAGCAAAACAAAGAAACATACACAATAAATGTAAACAAGCACGTCCCTTACAGCTTTGCCTATTATATCAAATGTGCTTTTGATGATCAATTGTCAACTTTGAAATCTTATGATGGAAAAGATTGTGCTGAACAATTTTTTAAAATGTTACGCGAGGACTTAGCTGACATACGCCGAAAAACTGATAAATTCTCATCAGTGATACCAGTATTTTTCCACAACTTTTCAAATTACGACGGCCATTTCATCTGTCGCGTATTGGATGCTGAAAACGGTGAAATGTCATGTCTTGGTTCTAAACACAATTTTGTAGCGATGCACAAAAAACTTACTATAGGTCAAAACAAAGTTGAATTACGTTTTCTGGACTCGAGGAAATTTTTGCAAGGGTCAATTGCAAAACTATTGAAAAAAATTAATCGTGAATTATTTTTCGAAAGCTGTGCTTATTGGGAAGATAGCGAAAAATTTGAACTGATGACCCAAAAAGGTGTATTTCCATATGAATATATCAAGTCAATCGAGCAATTGGAAGAGACGTCCCTACCGCCAATAGAACAATTCTATAGCAGCGTTAACGATGCACACATAGAAGAGAGTGATTACCAACGCGCCCTCGAAGTCTGGGATATATTTGAATGTGAAACGATTGGTGATTATTCAAGATTATACTTACAATCTGACGCTTTGATTCTAGCTGATTTGTTTGAAAATTTGAGAAACACATGCATAGAAGCCTATAATTTAGACCCAGCGAATTATTATGCTATTTCTGGTTTAAGTTGGGATGCGATGTTGATGAAGACCGGTGTAGAGTTGGAGCTTTTGACTGATGTTGAAATGGTGACGTTCATGAGCAAGCTTCGGAGAGGCGGTATCGCTCACTGCACTAGAAGACACGCGGTCGCTAACAACAAATATCTACCTGATTACGACGAATGGGAAAGAGATAACTTTATAATGTATTACGACGCCAACAATTTGTACGGCTGGGCAATGTCCCAGCCTTTGCCGTATGGAGGCTTCAAATGGGTCAAAGATTGCACTGTAAAATGGGTCAAAAGTAAAGTATTGACTTTACCAGTTGACTCTAATGTGGGTTATTTCCTAGAAGTAGATCTTAAATACCCCAAAGAGTTGCACGACAGTCACGCTGACTTCCCATTCTGCCCAGAAAAAAAGAAAGTGCCTGACTGCGACGACGATAGACTGGTCACGGATTTGACTTCCAAGACGCGTTATACTTTGCATCACTCGTACCTAATTCAGTGCCTCAAGAACGGACTTAAGTTAGAAAGAGTCCATCGCGTGCTGAAATTTAAGCAACGTCCCTGGCTAAAGCCGTACATTGATTTCAATGCTAAAAAGAGAGAGGCTGCAACTTGCGAATTGAAAGAAGATTTTTACAAGCTCATGAATAATAGCATAGCCGGAAAATCTATGCAGAATGATGAGAATTATTTCAATTTGAAAATAATTGATCAGTGGTTTCATCAATGGAAGAATCTAAGTGGACACAGCTTAGTGGGAGGCGCCAACTATCATAGCCATGCGGTGATTAATGATAAACTCATGATGATACAATTGAACAAAACAAAAAGAGAGTTCAAAAATCCCATTTACATTGGCTTCAGCGTCTACGACTTATCCAAGGCGTACATGTACGATTTTCATTACAATTTCATGAAACCAAAGTACGGAGACAAATTGAAACTTCTGTATACCGACACAGACTCTTTTATATACCAAATATATACCAAGGATTATTATTCTGAAATAAGACCATATTTGGCTGAGCGTTTCGATACTTCGAACTACCCAGTAGACAATGCTTTATATTCGCAAGAAAATAAAAAGAAATTGGGATTTTTCAAAGATGAATTAAAGGGGGATGTGGTGAAGGAATTCGTTGCTCTGCGACCTAAAGTTTACATGATACAATCGAAGAACGATTTCAAGAGGAAAGCAGCTGGTGTACCAGAAGCGTTTAGTAAGAAATTTACGATGGAAGATTACAAAAAGTGTCTGCGTGAGCAAAAAAAGGATTATAGAGAGATGTTCAGAATACAGCCGGTTGGGTACGACATTTACACTCAGAAGGTCAGAAAAGTGGCTTTGAGTCCGGCGTATTTTAACAGGCAATTATTAAAGGATGGGATAAATTCATTGCCATTCGGCCATTACAGTTTGATGGAGAATCCTAACCTAACTTTCTAAATATGTATAACTCAAATGTGACTGACATGACTGACTGGCATAGTGATCTATCAACGCACAGTCAAACCACTGGACGAATCGGACTGAAATTTGGCATGCAGGTAGATATTATGACGTAGGCATCCGCTAAGAAAGGATTTTACGAAACTCCACCCCTAAGGGGGTAAAACGGGATCCACGCGTACGAAGTGTCGGGCTGCCGCTAGTCTACTATAAGACCAATAAGACGTTTAGGCACAGGACTATTCCCAGCTCTCGTTCCCACCGCTGGAACTCCTGTGTAGCGAGGATCTACAGCTTGACCGCCAATAAAAGCCCAACCAGTGAACGCCAAGTCTGTCCCGAGGGAAAGTTAAGTTGTCATTGGACCCGCAACGAATGTAATCAGAAGAACATTACTTTAAATTTTTCATACATTTCTACATAACTTGTTAAAATTTTTTCGGTGATAAAAATGTAGTGGTGTATAGTTGAACGATAATGGCGCCTCCCTGTCAATGTCACGGATGGGACAGTTCAGTGTAGGTCATCTTTACCTACTGTCACCCTTACACCTATGATTCACAATAAAGATTTTTGTATTTGTAATATTTAATCATAATTTTTTGTACACCCTGAAGTAATATGTGATATCGCCCTCGACTTGTTTTTCACTAGATACGTCTTCCTCATCCATCAACTGGTAGTTTTCTTTGTCTATGCTCGGGAAGAATGTGTCACATTTGTATGTTTTTTGTATTTCTGTCAGATATATCTTTCCGCAGCATGGGTGGTCCATCGCAGCCTGAAAATTAAAGTTTATACCTATTAATTAATTAATTTAATTGCTATTGCAATGCCCTTGCAGAGCCCATAATTATGTTTACCTTAGCTATTTTATAAGACCTTACTGTGTGCCTACCATGAGTTTACGTTAGGTGAGCTCGCTAGCGAATACGTCAAAAAATTCTATGAAGATTTTATTTCTTGAAAGTAGCCGCTAGGGGCGCTGCACAATATGTCATACATTTAAATGTCATTTTTTTACGCAGTCGCTAGCGAGCACACCTAACGTAAACTCATGGTAGGCACACTGTACATACATAACATACATTGTGATGCAATAAATATTGAATATGAATAAATGAAATAAAATAATTTGTTTCCTTGAACACGTTTGACTCCGATTTGAAAATGTTTCTGTTGGATAGCCCATTTATCGAGGAAGGCTTTAGGCTATAACATCACCCTATAGCCAGTATAGAAAAATGTTGCGGAAACGGGAAATATTATTTGAAAACTTTTTTTTTTCGTAAATGACGCCACCAGAGGCTTAGTTTTCAAACTTTTTTTATTTTATTTATGACTTGATAACGTTTGCACATTTAGCCAACCAGTGTCAAGCCAAGTGAATGTCAATTCATGAAACCTGTTTATTTCACTTAGTCGGTCCGCCCCGGGTGCCAAGCATCAGGGGGTGACACAAGTCACGCAGATTGGTACTCTGTGGCACATCTGCATGGCAAATCTGCGGTCTATGCCATTTAATACCTAATAATAAGTTAGATGGCTGTTGGGGCAGGAAAGTACTCGAGTGGCGACCACGGGCTGGAAGACGTAGCGTGGGCAGACCTCCTACTAGGTGGACCGACGATCTGGTAAAGGGCGGGAAGAGCCTGGATGCGGACAGCGCAGGACCGTTCATTGTGAAAAACCATGGGGGAGGCCTTTGTCCAGCAGTGGACGTCATTTGGCTGAAACGAACAAATAAGTTAGAATTTACATTATTTACCTTGTATATAGAAGAGCCTCCAATGACCCATGTCGATTCAATATCGTCTCTATTTTCAATGTATTTTACTGCCTCATCCAACCCGGGCATCACTACTACACCTTCGGGAACCTGTAAAAGAATAGTATACCATTATAACATTGGTTCCCAAAGTGGGGGGGGCGCAAAGACCTTTAAAAGGGGTCGCGGGCCATCTGTGTACAGTATAAAAAACCTTCGACCGCTGAGAGAATGCAGTCCAGACTGCTCGATACGACCAATAAATAAATCTTGACTGGAGGAAGGGGGGCACGGAATTTTTTGTAGGCTCAAAAGGGGGCGCGTCTCAAATAAGTTTGGGAACCAATGCGTTAGTAATTATTTCAGCTACAAGACGTCCACTGCTGAACATAGGCCTCCCCCAATGAGTTCCATAGTGACCAGTTGGTAGCGGCCTGCATAAAACGCCCTCCTGCTATGTTTATGAGGTTCACTTTGTGCCCAGGACATAAGGTCTCTGGAACTTTGTTTGGATTTTATGTTTTTTTTTATTTTAAGACTTTTTTACTAAAGATATTGTTATTTACATTTCTATAATAAAGAAATACAAAATAATACACACCTCTGCCTTTATTTTGTCTACGTGGTGAGTGAGAACAATATTGACACGACCACTCAACGGACGATACTTCAAGGGGATGCAGTCCCACGTAGTACGGCCCATAATTACTGCATTCGTCTTCTGTGGATCGTTAACTTTAGACGTCATCGTTGTAAAGTATGCCATTTCTTTTCTGTAATAAGAAAATAAAGGTTATAGTTTGTTGGATATGTGGGTAGTTTAAAATGTCTTTGTGTATACTGTACAAAAGTTGCCAAGTTTTTGTTTATTTATTTAAAAAAAAAAAGGTAGCTAGAGGAAAAAAGATACTTTTTTATGCAATATTACAGCTTCTGTAGGCACGATCTATGTACAAAAATACTCGCTTTCGAGTATTAAAATGTTGGCATAGACAAAACTTTAGGTAAATGATAAATTGGAAATAGGGTGACATAATAAAATTAGAGGGAAAAAGTTACGGTAACACCGGTTATAACCTCAAAATGCACATTGTAAAGGTTTATTTGGAGGTATGGATATAAAACTTACTTCAATCTCCATGGTAGAGTGCCATTTACGCCTATTCCCATGTTATCGCACGCTGCAGCAATGAGATTCAACTTGATTTTAGACATGTTGAATACACGTCCGATTATATTTGTCAAATAAATCTATTCACTCAATTAAGTTAGACAAAACTGAACTTAGGTATTTAGATAATATTATCAGTTAGACACTGGTTGGTATAGACATGTAAAAAAAGACGATAATCACACAAAAAACAAAACAATAATAACATCAAATCAAAACAACGTCAATCAATTGTCAACTGACTAGTGCTGCTACCATTACATATTTTAAGAATTTTAACGATGCCATGTATCGATAATTTTACCTGATTAGGAAGTATCGTTTGAGGTAATTTCTTTATAATGTTTCGATTCGGATTATAAAATGACCAATATCATTATAGCCTCAATCAATACAAACTTACATCAGCGAAAAGTCCTCTATAGTTTTTTTTATATTTTCAATAAAAATATCACAATAATCAGGCATACAGGCGGAACGGCAGATTATGAGGTTTTACTATCAGGCAATGATTCGGTTTAAATTATATGGTTTGAAAATTAATTAATTCGCAATTTAGCGACAGCGATTCTTCAACAGTTTTTTTTAATTTGGAGGTTCTAATCTAATTATAATCATTGGGTTTGAAATTATAAATAACTTAGCATTATTTTTGCAATGCTTAGTGGCATTATAGCAGTAGGGAGAAAAGGTTAAGGAAAAAATGCATGAGTAATATCAAAAATCTTCGCTTCTATTTACCAATCAGCACGTAATAACAAGTCATGAGTGAAAATTTAGGCATCGATATTATTCTGATACAGGAGCCCTAATCGATATCCGCACATCCCTAATCTCATCTGTGGAGCCAGATTTTATTTTTATATTTTTTTAATTTTGAAGTCTTTTGGCGGGAGAGTGAAACGTCTTCTTCTTCTTTTTTTTTGATGATGTTGGCAATACACGTCGAGTCGAGGTTGACTTGATTTGTGCCATTTTCAAGTATACAGGGTGGAAACGATAAGTAATCTCACTCGATTATTTCTAAACTATACAAGATATTCAAAAATTGGTTACTGTTATAATTAATGAAGGATGATAGATGATACCCCTTCCCACCCTTTGAGTCTCAGTAAAGTTATGTATGGACAACTTGAGAGAACCAGAAGAATCACGATGCACTGTTTTGCTTCACTTGCCCACACTCATGCACGTTCACGAACACTTTAATGGTTAATAATCCACTATTATTACACACTAGCTGACCCGGCGAACTTCTTACCGCCTTAGCGTAGAGATTTTCTTAATATTTTTTTCCGTAAGAACCATCCTTGGACTTCCACAAACATAAAAAAAAAAGAATTATCGAAATCGGTTCAGCCGTTCACACGTGATGCCGTGACAACGCGAAACGGGTTTCATTTTTATATATATAGATTAATAGTCGCCCCGACACGAATTTGAGGAAATAAAACAAAACCGCTAACATGACGCTTCAGATTCCCGCCGAGAAGTCAGAGTGAAATTGTGTATGAAGTTTATGTTTACCTACTAGTGTAGAAAAATGAAACAAGACCAAAGCTAAAGACGCTGCGTCTGTGACGCTTAGTTCGAAAGGCTACCTTATACAGTGCAACATTGGTTTTTGAGTTCTCTCAAGCAAGACCATAATTTTAAGTTT
Organism: Ostrinia furnacalis; assembly: GCF_004193835.3. NCBI lineage: Eukaryota > Metazoa > Arthropoda > Insecta > Lepidoptera > Crambidae > Ostrinia > Ostrinia furnacalis. Next base: position 20,157 of record NW_021133271.1, read on the forward strand.
CAGTAAAGCGCCACATCTTAACACAGGGGAAGGGGAGGGATAATATCATGTCATCATTTGTTTTCAGGGTCACTCTCTCCTTTTGGCGCAGTTGGGTAAAAACTAAAGACTTGGCTGTATTTTTACTAGTATTAGGTTATCTGTGATTTTGAGTTGCAGATCTTGAATTCTTAAAGTAATTAGGTAAATTAAATAAAACACACACTGATTAAGATTAACTTTAATCGTTTGTCAATAATACATTAATATTACATTAAACTACATACAGCGGCCCCGGTAATAATGCAAATCGAAGATCGTTCAAGTAATACTTCCGAAAAAAATACTGTATGCTTGGGGTTCGCTGTGAAAATTAAATACTATAGTCCTTATCGCGAAAGAAGCTCTATAGATTATGCACATTTGGCTGAATGGCGTATGCCTTTGCCTTTCCATAATAAGGAATCGAATTAAAAAAATCTGCACATTTTGACATTTACGTTTCAGCGGGGCTATTCCGAAACGTTATCCGATGTTTCGAATGTTGCCATCCCTTTCATACAAAGCGAGTTGCCAGTAAGAGGGACGGTGACAGCAGACCCGAAACTATCAAAACGTCGTTTCGGAGTAGCCCCCCTGTAGTTCCAGAAAAATCCGCGGACTTCTTTCGAGGTAAGGATGTAAAATATGAACTAGGCTATCCGTTTATTGGAAAGTAAAATGTAGCAAGATGGAATCAGCAGACGGATTAACACTAGTAACATAACAATATTTGAAACTAAACAATATAATTTACAACAAAAATACGGAATTCAATTTTGAGATTTATTTGCAACTTTTTCGCATCCGCAAGTAGAAAACTTAATCTGTTAAAAAAGGCGGATGTTTTTTTGGATAAAAACCTTTTTTTGTTGTAAAAAACATGGCTTTGTTTTTATCTTAAGACTAAAAAAAAGATTTGAAACATAAAACCTCTTACATGCTATTTTATATAGTAAGATTATAGTAACACTGTATCTACTAAGTCAGTGAAAAGGAAATGTGATTGGTAATAATAAAAAAAATATTTCGAAACGTCGACGTTTGCAATTTATTTTGAACTCTACAACAAAAGTTATAAAGTCAAAAATTGCATGCAAAGTAGTGAAGCATGTGAGAAATTAACGTGATGAAGTTGGATTTCGAAATATTTTTACAAACAATTTTTTTTTTCATATTTTTTTACATTTTTTTGTTTTTTTTTTTTATCTTTTCATTTAGTTTTTTGGCTCTAACCCGGAGTGGGTGAATATAAGATACACGACGACATACATACGGTTTATATTTTAATAATAATAGTAAAGAAATATTTTTTGTTATTAAAATTTCTACGATTACAGTTTCGTTAACTAAAAAGGTGTTACTAGAAAACCATAGCGCGTTTTGAAAGCTGAAATAGTAGAAATAAAATACTTAAAGACTTGTGACTTTCAACAAAGTTAATAAAAAAAATGTGGGTAGTTTTTTTTAGACGTTTCATTAAAAATACATTTATTACCAGAACTTAAAACGGTTCAAAATCAAATTGTAGTGCTGGGAAATTATTTCCATTACAAAAAAAAACTGTTCTTTTTTTAACGCAAAAAATATTATTTATTTTTTACTTTTGAGAAAGCCACAAGACACTAATAATAATACACATTAAAAACTAAGCAACTATATTCTAATAATAATTCATGCTTGTTGAAGCCCTACTCCAAATCCCTGACAAAAAAGTGCTTACTAAGTTTACCTATGTGTGAATAGTTGTCCGTCCCAAAAATTACGTTTCAAAAAAAGATTTTTTTTAAACTGCAAAAGTGGTAGAAGTAATACTGAATTAAAAAAGTAATTTTATATCTTATGCCAGTAATAATTGAGACGACATTTCAACGCGAAGTACCCAAAGCATCTTGTCTGTTAAGCCGTGGTAGATTCTGAAAAGAAAGAAAAAGCGATTTAATAAATAAATAAACATTATGTTCTTGCAACTCACGAAGGCGAGTTAGCTTTACGGCCGATTCACACGTGTCTTCGTTTTACTGTTCCGTTTTATCGTGAACGTTTTTTTTCGTCGATGGCGTATGTAGTTTTATGAGCGACTTCACATATGACACAGTATTCTGTATACAGTAATACATACATCAACGAAAAAAAAACGTACACGATAAAACGGAACAGTAAAACGGAGACATGTGTGAACCGGCCGTAACTTGTGTGTGTACGCGTACATGCACATAACGGTAGTGTACTTATTATTATTCTGTGGTGTAATGTCTATCAAAACTTCTGAAAAACGAACAGTAGCGAGCCACCACACAATGTAAAGCTCACTCGCCTTCGTGAATTGCAACAAGTTATACATTTGTTTTATCTATATAAATAAAAATGAATTGATATTCGTTAGTCTGATTAAAACTCGAGAACGGGTGGGCCGATTGAGGATTTTGGTTGGTTTTAAAATGTTTTTCGTAGTCCAGGGTAGGTCTAAACGGTGAGCAAATACGCGCGCGATATTGTTTTTCTGTGACAGACAAAATTCCACGCGGGCGAAGCCGCGGGCGGAAAGCTAGTTTTTAATATTATTGTACTCTTCTTTCTCTTGTAAGCATTATATTTATTATACCTACATGAGAAATTAGTAAAATATTTTTATGTTTAACGTATTTATTTGGTTTACCAGTTGGCGCCACTGACGAGTAAGCTCTGATTTGCAAGTGGCGCCAAGTGAGTTTAAATGGAAGATATTTGAGCTCATATCACTAGTCACTCGTTATGAGCGAGGAGAGCGAGTTACTGGCGCCATCTGGCGCCACCTGGCGAGTTACAGCCGCTAACTGGTGAGTTAATGGCGCCAACTGATATTTCGATGGCCCCAACTGCATGTTGTAGTGCATGAATATAATAATATAGTCAGGGTTATCTCGCCAGTTCAGCTCTCAGCGAGCAAAAGGCGCCAACTGGGGAATAACTAGTAATTTACTGGCGACAACTAGTAAATTCTGGCGCCAGATAATAATTTAAAAAGCTGAAGAGTTTGTTTGTTTGTTTACTTGAACGCGCTAATCTCCGGAACTACTGGTCTGATTTGAAAAATTCTTTCAGTGTTAGATAGCCCATTTATCGAGGAAGGCTATAGGCTATACAACATCACGCTACGATCAATAGGAGCAGAGCAATAATGAAAAATATTGCGAAAACGGGTTTTCACGCGTACGAAGTCGCGGGCACAGCTAGTAAATTAATAAACAAACCGCTTTATTACCTCTACTGCATGTTGTAGTGCATGAATATAATAATATAGTCAGGTTTATCTCGCCAGTTCAGCTCTCAGCGAGCAAGAGGCGCCAACAGCAGAATAACTGGTAATTTACTGGCGACAACTAGTAAATTCTGGCGCCAGTTAATAATTTATGGCGTCAACTACATTTTCTGGCGCCAACTACTAATTTTCTGGCGCCAACTAGTAATTTTTGGCGCCAGTTAATAATTTCTGGCGCCAACTCATATTTAACTGGCGCCAACTGGCGACTTTTACAAATAAATAAATAAACAAACCGCTTTATTACCTCTACTGCATGTTGTAGTGCAAGAATATGTAGTCAGGGTTGTCGATATCGGCGGCGGCTGGCGCGCGCGGCGGCAGAAGTTGGAAACCCATGAACATAAACGTGCGAAGCAGCGTCGCGCGGTCTGGCCGCGTCTTTAGAACGCAGATGATGCAGCTGTAAGCGAAATTGGAGCTTATTAGAATGGGGTAAGGTTCATTTTTGAATAACAATTTTTGTCGTATTCTAAAAATGTCAATTTGTGAGTGAAGATGTGAAAAAGATGAATTTAGACATTAGTGCTTTGGGATAACACGCATTTTAGACAATATGCAGAAGCCGGAGGGACTCATAACATTAAACTTTGTAGTCTCTCTACCTGGTAACACTGAACATTGTCCTTTCCACCTGGTAACACTAACCATTGTCCTCTCTCCACACTGTAACACCGAACATTGTCCTCTCTCCACCTGGTAACACTGAACATTGTCCTCTCTCTACCTGGTAACACCAAACATTGTCTTCTCCATCTGGTAACACTAACCATTGTCCTCTCTCCACATTGTAACACCGAACATTGTCCTCTCTCCACCTGGTAACACTGAACATTGTCCTCTCTCTACCTGGTAACACCAAACATTGTCTTCTCCATCTGGTAACACTAACTATTGTCCTCTCTCCACCTGGTAACACTAAACATTGTCCTCTCTCTACCTGGTAACACCAAACATTGTCTTCTCCACCTGGTAACACTAACCATTGTCCTCTCTCCACCTGGTAACACTAAACATTGTCCTCTCTACCTGGTAACACTGAACATTGTCCTCTCTCTACCTGGTAACACTAAACATGGTCCTCTCTCCACCTGGTAACACTGAACATTGTCCCCTCTTCACTTTTAACAAACATAGCCCTATCTCCTGCTGTCAATACACCTGGTAACATTAAACATTGTCCACTCTCCACCTGGTAACACTAAACAATGTCCTCTCTACCTGATAACACTGAACATTGTCCTCTCTCTACCTGGTAACACCAAACATTGTTTTCTCCACCTGGTAATACTAAACAATGTCCTCTCTACCTGTTAACACTGAACATTGTCCTCTCTCTACCTGGTAACACCAAACATTGTTTTCTCCACCTGGTAATACTAAACATTGTCCTCTCTCCACCTAGTAACAAACCCTCTCTCTCTCACACTCTCTCCTGTAGTTAGATTTACCTGTCGCAGCCTCTCCTCTCCTCTGCGAAGTCTAGGAGTAGCATAAAGGACTCTTTGCCATGTAAAACTAAACATTGTCCCCTCTGCACCTGGTAACAAACCTCTCTCTCACTCTCTCCACTTAGTAAACCCTCTCTCTTTCTCTCTCACCTGTCGCAGCCTCTCCTCTCCTCTGCGAAGTCTAGGAGAAGCATGAAGGACTCTCCACCTCGTAACACTAAACATTGTTCTCTCTCCACCTAGTAACAAACCCTCTCTCTCACTCTCTCCACTTAGTAAACTCCCTCTCTCTTTCTCTCTCACCTGTCGCAGCCGAGCCTCTCCTCTGCGAAGTCCAGCAGAAGCATGAAGGACTCCTTGCTGCCTGCAGCCACCACGCCGGGAACGCGTAGGTACATGGTAGGACCTTTCACCACCTGGTAATACTAAACATTGTCCTCTCTCCACCTTGTAACACTAAATATTGTCCTCTCTCCACCTTGTAACACTAAATATTGTCCTCTCTCCACCTTGTAACACTAAATATTGTCCTCTCTCCACCTGGTAACACTAACCATTGTCCTCTCTCCACCTGGTAACACTAAACATTGTCCTCTCTCCACCTGGTAATACTAAACATTGTCCTCTCTTCACCTGGTATAACTGAACATTGTCCTCTCTTCACCTGGTAACACAGAACATTGTCCCCTCTCCACTTTGTAACAAACATAGCCCTATCACCTGCTGTCGATACACCTGGTAACATTAAACATTGTTCTCTCTCCACCTGGTAACAAACCTCCTCTCTCTCACTCTCTCCTGTCACTAACCTGTCGCAGCCAAGCCTCTCCTATTCGAAGTCCAGGAGAAGCATGAAGACTCCTTATTAGTACCTCTCTTCACCTGGTAACACTAAATATTGTCCCCTCTCCACCTAGTAACAAACCCTCTCTCTCTCACACTTTCTCCTGTAGATAGACTTACCTGTCGCAGCCTCTCCTTTCCTCTGCGAAGTCTAGGAGTAGCATAAAGGACTCTTTGCCATGTAAAACTAAACATTGTTCTCTCTTCACCTTGTAACAAACCCTCTCTCTCTCCTGTAGTTAGACTAACCTGTTGCAGCCACGCCTCTCCTATGCGAAGTCTAGGAGAAGAACCAAGGACTACTTATTAGTACCTCTCTTCACCTGGTAACACTAAACAATGTCCTCTCTCCACCTAGTAACAAACCCTCTCTCTCTCTCTCTCCTGTAGTTAGACTTAGCTGTCGCAGCCGAGCCTCTCCTCTGCGAAGTCCAGGAGAAGAATTAAGCAACTCCTTGCAATGTAACACTAAACATTGTCCTCTCTCCACTATGTAACAAACCATCTCTCTCTCCTGTAGTTAAGACTAACCTGTTGAAGCCAAGCCTCTCCTATGCGAAGTCTAGGAGAAGAACCAAGGACTCCTTATTAGTACCTCTCTTCACCTGGTAACACTAAACAATGTCCTCTCTCCACCTAGTAACAAACCCTCTCTCTCTCTCTCTCCTGTAGTTAGACTTACCTGTCGCAGCCTCTCCTCTCCTCTGCGAAGTCCAGGAGAAGCATGAAGCAAGAGCTCCATGCCATGTAACTTTGAACATTGCCCCCTCTCGACCTTGTAACAAACCCTCTATCTCACTCTCTCCACTTAGTAAACTCCCTCTCTCTTTCTCTCACCTGTCGCAGCCGAGCCTCTCCTCCGCGAAGTCCAGCAGAAGCATGAAGGACTCCTTGCTGCCTGCAGCCACCACGCCGGGAACGCGTAAGTACATGGTAGTACCTTTCACCACCTGGTAATACTAAACATTGTCCTCTCTCCACCTTGTAACACTAAATATTGTCCTCTCTCCACCTTGTAACACTAAATATTGTCCTCTCTCCACCTTGTAACACTAAATATTGTCCTATATCCACCTTGTAACACTAAATATTGTCCTCTCTCCACCTTGTAACACTAAATATTGTCCTCTCTCCACCTTGTAACACTAAATATTGTCCTCTCTCCACCTTGTAACACTAAATATTGTCCTCTCTCCACCTTGTAACACTAAATATTGTCCTCTCTCCACCTTGTAACACTAAATAGTGTCCTCTCTCCACCTTGTAACCCTCTCCACCTAGTAATAAGCCCTCTCTTTCTCTCTCACCTGTCGCAGCCGAGCCTCTCCTCCGCGAAGTCCAGCAGAAGCATGAAGGACTCCTTGCTGCCTGCAGCCACCACGCCAGGAACGCGTAGGTACATGGTAGTACCTTTCACCACCTGGTAATACTAAACATTGTCCTCTCTCCACCTGGTAACACTAAACATTGTCCTCTCTCCACCTGGTATAACTGAACATTGTCCTCTCTTCACCTGGTAACACTAAACATTGTCCTCTCTTCACCTGGTATAACTGAACATTGTCCTCTCTTCACCTGGTAACACAGAACATTGTCCCCTCTCCACTTTGTAACAAACATAGCCCTATCACCTGCTGTCGATACACCTGGTAACATTAAACATTGTCCTCTCTCCAACTGGTAACAAACTCTCTCTCACTCTCTCCTACTCAGAATAACCTGTCGCAGCCTCTCCTCTCCTCCGCGAAGTCCAGGAGAAGCATGAAAAGACTCCTTGCCTTGTAACAGTAAACATTGTCCTCTCTCCACCTGGTAACAAACCATCTCTCTCACTCTCTCCACTTAGTAAACTCCCTCTCTCTTTCTCTCTCACCTGTCGCAGCCTCTCCTCTCCTCTGCGAAGTCCAGCAGAAGCATGAAGCAAGAACTTCATGCCAGGTAACTTTGAACATTGCCCCCTCTCCTAGGTGGAACAAACCCTCTCTCTCACTCTCTCCACTTAGTAAACTCCCTCTCTCTCTCTCTCTCACCTGTCGCAGCCGAGCCTCTCCTCCGCGAAGTCCAGCAGAAGCATGAAGGACTCCTTGCTGCCTGCAGCCACCACGCCGGGAACGCGTAGGTACATGGTAGTACCTTTCACCACCTGGTAATACTAAACATTGTCCTCTCTCCACCTTGTAACACTAAATATTGTCCTCTCTCCACCTGGTAACTCTAAATATTGTCCTCTCTCCACCTAGTAATAAGCCCTCTCTCTCTCTCCCTCTCTTGTAGTCAGACTAACCTGTCGCAGCCAAGCCTCTCCTATGCGAAGTCCAGCAGAAGCATGAAGCAAGAACTCCATGCCACGTAACTCTGAACATTGCCCCCTCTCCTAGGTAGAACAAACCCTCTCTCTCACTCTCTCCACTTAGTACACTCCCTCTCTCTTTCTCTCTCACCTGTCGCAGCCTCTCCTCTCCTCTGCGAAGTCCAGGAGAAGAATTAAGCAACTCCTTGCAATGTAACACTAAACATTGTCCTCTTTCCACTTTGTAACAAACCATCTCTGTCTCCTGTAGTTAGACTAACCTGTTGCAGCCAAGCCTCTCCTATGCGAAGTCTAGAAGAAGAACCAAGGACTCCTTATTAGTACCTCTCTTCACCTGGTAACACTAAACAATGTCCTCTCTCCACCTAGTAACAAACCCTCTCTCTCTCACACTCTCTCCTGTAGTTAGACTTACCTGTCGCAGCCTCTCCTCTCCTCTGCGAAGTCCAGGAGAAGAATTAAGCAACTCCTTGCCATGTAACTCTGAACATTGTCCTCTCCATCTAGTAACAAACCCTCTCTCTCACTCTCTCCACTTAGTTAACTCCCTCTCTCTCTCTCTCTCACCTGTCGCAGCCTCTCCTCTCCTCTGCAAAGTCCAGGAGAAAAATTAAGCAACTCCTTGCAATGTAACACTAAACATTGTCCTCTCTCCACCTTGTAACAAACCATCTCTCTCCTGTAGTTAGACTAACCTGTCGCAGCCAAGCCTCTCCTATGCGAAGTCTAGGAGAAGCATGAAGCAAGAACTCCATTCCATGTAACTTTGAACATTGCCCCCTCTCCACCTTGTAACAAATCCTCTCTCACTCTCTCCACTTAGTAAACTCCCTCTCTCTCTCTCACCTGTCGCAGCCGAGCCTCTCCTCTGCGAAGTCCAGCAGAAGCATGAAGGACTCCTTGCTGCCTGCAGCCACCACGCCGGGAACGCGTAGGTACATGGTAGTACCTTTCACCACCTGTTAATACTAAACATTGTCCACTCTCCACCTGGTAACACTAAACATTGTCCTCTCTCCACCTTGTAACCCTCTCCACCTAGTAATAAGCCCTCTCTCACTCTCTCACCTGTCGCAGCCTCTCCTCTCCTCTGCGAAGTCTAGGAGAAGCATGAAGCAAGAACTCCATGCCATGTAACTTTGAACATTGCCCCCTCTCCACCTAGTAACAAACCCTCTCTCTCACTCTCTCCACTTAGTAAGCTCCCTCTCTCTTTCTCCCACCTGTCGCAGCCGAGCCTCTCCTCCGCGAAGTCCAGGAGAAGAATTAAGCAACTCCTTGCAATGTAACACTAAACATTGTCCTCTCTCCACCTTGTAACAAACCATCTCTCTCTCCTGTAGTTAGACTAACCTGTTGCAGCCAAGCCTCTCCGCGAAGTCCAGGAGAAGCATGAAGCAAGAACTCCATGCCATGTAACTTTGAACATTGCCCCCTCTCCTAGGTGGAACAAACTCTCTCTCTCTCACTCTCTCCACTTAGTAAACTCCCTCTCTCTTTCTCTCTCACCTGTCGCAGCCGAGCCTCTCCTCTGCGAAGTCCAGCAGAAGCATGAAGGACTCCTTGCTGCCTGCAGCCACCACGCCGGGAACGCGTAGGTACATGGTAGTACCTTTCACCACCTGGAAACATTCATTTATTTTATCTGACGCTAAAAGATTTTGTTAGGAGTGGGTTCACCATGGGTGCCCTCTCAGACGCATAACATTTTTCATCATAATTTAGTTTGGCATAACAGTATTGGCATAAAGTTTTTTCGCATAAACTTTGATTGGCATAGTTTTCTAAATGCATAATGGTTTCTTAGGCATAATAATAACTTTCTCTAATTTTCAATTATGTTATGCCTAGAAATCGTTATTAAAAAAAAGAGAATACAGAAAAAATATATACTAAAATATTATTAATATAATAAAAGTGGTTATGGCAAAAAAAAATTATGCCTTATGATTTATACTGTATGAGGGCATTTCTCCACTAAATGGAAAATCGCTGTCCCAAGCTAAATTTATGTAGTAAACCTTAAAATTTATCAGGTTTTTGTATCAATACCGACATAGAATTAGGTATTCTTAGCATGACATAGCATATTTAGTAATTTAATCATGGAATATTCGAATAAATAACCTCAAACGTCTCAAATCACAGTCCCCTGGTACGTCCCTTTTCCAGAATTACACATATTGTTACAAATGTTTATTATATTGCTGTTGATATTTGAATAAAAAATATCCAAATACATTAACAATAACAGTTAGCATCTTAATACATCACAAACAATGTTTACAATATAATTTTAATCAAAATATCCTTCTGAGAATGCTGTCCTCAAATTATTAAAACATTCCCCTGTTAAAATTTTAAAACCGGTTTAAAGTCATATTTAGTTTTGGCGCAAAGCACTTAGATCGCGAAACGGAACGCAATAGATGTTAAGGTTGTTCAGTTGTGTAGCTAGTGGGCAGCCGCTATTTTGTTTAATGCTACTACTGCGTCATCTGGTGAACCACGCGTCTCGGCCGTCAGTGAAAACATTCCCCTGGTGAGCCTTTTTTTTACTATTTTAAGAGTTTTAATAACGACAATTTGTTTAAATTAATTAATCTTCTAGTATGTATACACATAAGTTGTGTTTATTTTAATGTTTTTAAATGATATTGTTTTATGAAGTATTCACGTAAAAATAACATTCCCCTGGCGAACATTCCCCTGTCATTTCATAGCACAGGGTACTGTTCATACCACAGGGGACTGTTCATACTACTGTTTTCCTAGGTTTTGACCACTAAAATAACGTCTTTTTAGTAGGTATTATCTCAAAATTTCACCGAAAAAGAAGCTACGCGAAACATGAGAAGAATTTCTAGAACAAAAACGTATAGCTGTGCAATTATGATATCATCGACTTGAAACATTACCCTAAAAGAAAAATTGAAAAAAAGAAGAAAAAAGAAAAACTTTAAATAAAATCAGTTAAAGATATGAGTTGTCGTGAGCATAAGGCTGTAAAAAAGGTTTGGAGGGAGCACTGTGCTAAGTTTCGTGCAAAAAAGAAAGTCATGAAGACATAACAAATAATTTGTGTTTCTTTACGAGATCGAATCAGAAATGAGGAGATCCGTAAACGAACTAAAGTCGGTGACATAGCCCGACGGATTAGCAAGCTGAAGTGGCAATAGGAAGGCACATAGTACGCAGAACTGATGGCCCATCGGCAGCAAGGTTCTGTAGTGGAGGCCGCGTGGACGTCCCACGCTGCGTTTTACGGTACACAAGGTGGACCGACGACATTATAAAGGTAGTAGGAAGGCGCTGGACGCAGGCCGCTACGAATCGATCAACATGGAAGTCTTTGAGGGAGGCCTATGTTCAGCAGTGGACGTCCTATGGCTGAAATGATGATGATGATAATGAACAAATAATTTCGGAAGGGAAAATACCTACATCTGATTCAGAAGATTTCGCAGAAGAACATCAGGCGCCTTTAAGATCATCTGACCCAACACGAAATAACAAGAATAACGTTTCAATATTACATTCACCAGAAACGGGGTCAAAAAACAAAAATTAGCAGTAATAATGTTTTTTGTTTATTACTTTTTGTATTTTTTTTGGTTCTGTTTTAAAAGGCAGGATACTACATTTTTGATTATTATAAAGACTGACTTTAGTGTCATACAATTTAAGTCTTAAAACTTAATTGTTCGTTAAGTTTAATGCTACTGTTATTAGGCTTAAGAAAAGTCATTATAAATTAGTAATATTTGTTTTAATAATAATATTTTTTGTTACAAAAACTTGCATATTTTTATAATGGCAAAGAAAAATAAAGAGTTTGTTTACTCAAAGAAAAATATAATTGTTTTTGTCCATAATACATTCCCCTGGGTGGTTGCAACAGTCCCCTGTCGCAATTTTGCGAAAAATCGCCAATAACTAAAAAACTAAGGGGAAAATGTGTGGGCTTTTTTAGATATGTATTTAAATTACTATTGCCCTGAATTTCGTTCACAAAATTTCTCAACATTTAATAAAATTTGTTCGGGACAGTCTTGTATGGACGATTTTCCAAATAGCAGAGAAACACCCATGAACGTTATGCGAAATGATGAGTATGCCAAAAAACTTTATGCACTCTTAAATTATGACAATATTTTTTATGCAACCGAATATGGACCCGTTCACCACAATACTCGAGCGGCTACCAACTATCAGTCAACTAATAGTTGGTTTAGTAATTTTAATGCACAAATTACCAACAAATAATCCATTTAATCTCTCTAGTTAAGCTAAAATCGTGCTACTAGAAATGGGTTCACCATAATTCAGCAGTCTACCGATGCTAGAATCCAAATTGCATCAAATCAAAAATATTTATTCAGTTTAGACCACAAGTGGCACTTATGATGATGATGTAGGTATAACCAGGAGGTATAACTTCAAATCACAATAACAATTGTTGAAATATGCATTCATTATCTAAAACACTACGCACTAGTTATAAATAAGTTAGAGGGCATTGACACAGATATCTACAGCCGGGTCATTCTCCAATAGATAATAATGTATTGGATGAATATGACCCATTTTATAATAAACACGAGTATTGGCTTGAGCAATCAATTGATATACTTTTTTATTGTACGAAGTTGCTAGAATATAGATATTCATCCACGAAGACGCGCCCCACCACTTTTTGGTCTCGGTCGCGCGGGGTGCGGGGAGTTTGATCGGAGCAATCCGTAAGGCATTATTGTAGTGTGCGTGTGCACTCATGGATGATTTAGCGTGTACCGATAACACTCAAACATTAGCGGAAGAATGGTGGGGCGCGTCTTCGTGGATGAAACGATCTATGCATCCCGTTTTGCGGGATCCTTCTTTACAGGAATTTTGCAAAACTAGATTGCCGTGGGAACGAGCCCTAACGCGCTTTTTAAAAGCCTATTTGCAAAAAATAAATGGATTTAGGACTTTTAGGCTGAGTTGCACCACCGGTTATCGTTAAAGTTATTAACGATAACCGGTGCTTTTTGGGGTTCCGTAGTTCTAACAAGGAACCCCAAATTATATGGAGTTCGACAGATTTTTGACGCTTTTTAAAGTCAAAGTAATATGGTACAACCCAGCTTAAATTAGGAAGTACTGAAGTCAACTGTGATGGTATTATTGATGACTAGCTGACCCGGCGAACTTCGTACTATGGTCGTCAGGGTGTAGGATTCTAATGGTGAAATATTTTGTTTAAATCGGTCCCGTAGTAAGATTGGTGTGGTGACATCCCCTAAAGCGCTTTTTACCCGACTGCACCAGAAGGAGGGTTATGTTTTTAAAAGCCTATTCACAGAACATAAATTACTTAAAATGTTACTTACAGCTTCCCAACGCAGGACCGTGTTCTCAGTCAAGTAGATCTTGAACTCGATTTTGACTGGCTGCTTGTCCTTGCGTTCCAGGATCTTACGGATAACCTGGAAAAATAATAATCATTTATAAAGTCAACAGCCAACAGTAACCCAAAGGGCGATGGAGCGGGCTATGCTCGGAATTTCCCTTCGTGATCGAATCAGAAATGAGGAGATCCGCAGGAGAACCAAAGCAACCAAAGAGACCGACATAGCTGCAAGTGGCAGTGGTCGCTGGGGCCGGAAGACGTAGTGTACCCACACAGGCCCCCCACTAGGTGGACCGACGATCTGGTGAAGGTCGCGGGAGGTGCCTTGACTCCGCTACAAGAGTGGCGTTGTCAGTAGCATTCACTAAATCTTCCTGCGTGCAGTTGTTGTGGCACGCAGGGCACGACATCATGTGTGATGTGCTTCATCGACTGGGGAACAAAACCGCACTTGCACTCTAACTTTGGCTCTTTGTATGATTTTCTTACTGCTTCGCGATGTTCATTGTCCAGCAATGGGTGGGATCTCCGAACTGCCGCTGGTCCATGGCAGGACGCTCAACAAGCGAGAGAGAGACGGGAGATAGAGGATAGACGAGAAGAGAGAGGTCTTACCTAAGTCTGTCGCCATAACAACAATGTTAACAGCATTGTTGTTTTCCGGCAGTTAGAGGTAAGATAGCCAGTTCCTCCGTGGTTGAGGATTCCGGGTGAAGCTCGCTTCCACCTTCGGCCTGATCGTCACTTACCATCAGGTGAGATACAAGCCAAGAGATCCTCGTGGTGGATTAAAAATAAAGGAGATAAGGGAGAGGGGAGGAGAGAAGAGGAGATGGGAGGAGGGAGAGGAGACAGAAGAAAGAAAAGAAATAAGGAGAATAAGACATGGGAAGAAGAAAAAAAACCTGGTGGTAGGAGTAACCTGCCAGCTGGCCCATAGACCCGCTTAGCTAGCTAGAGTGGCTTCAAGTATGATTTTCTTACCGCTTCGCGATGTTCATTGTCCAGCGGCGGGCGGACGGCCGGCGCGGGCTCGGCGAGGCTCTCCGAACTGCCGTTCAGAGAGCTGGCGCTGGCCCATAGCAGGGCGCTCAACAAGGGAGGGGGGAGAGAGGAGAGGAGAGGGAAGGGAGAAGAGAGAGGAGAGAGAAGGGACAGCAGTGAGTAGGAGAGGGGAGGGAGGAAGGAGAGAGGGGGAAGCGAGGAGAGTGGGGAGAGAGGAAGGAGAGGGGATGGAGAGAGGAGGGAGGGAGGACAGAGGTGGGAGAGGGGGAGAGAAGAGGGAGAAGGAAGAGAAAAGTGAGGAGAGGGGAGTGAGAGAGGACAGAGGAGGGGAGGGGGAGGGAGAAAAGGAAATAGGGAGGAGAGGGGAGCTCAATAAGCGAGAGGAGAGAGGAGGTAGAGAAGAGAGGAGCGGATGGGGAAGAGACACGAGAGAGGGAGGAGCGGTAGAGAGGATAGAGGAGGGAGGGGGATAAGATAGACGAGACTTGAGAAGAAAGCAGACGAATGAGAAGAAAACAAACTTGGTGGTGAGATCAGTCAGCTGGCCCATAGACCCGCCCGCTCAGCAAGCTGCTGGTCAGACCTGTCAGCTGTCCTATAGGAAAAAAGCTAGAGTGGCCTCAAGTATGATTTTCTTACCGCTTCGCGATGTTCATTGTCCAGCGGCGGGCGGATGGCCGGCGCGGGCTCGGCGAGGCTCTCCGAACTGCCGTTCAGGGAGCTGGCGCTGGCCCATAGCAGGGCGCTCAACTAGCGAGGGGGGAGAGAGGAGAGAGAGGTAAGGAGAGGTAGGGGAGGAGAGGGAGGGGAGGAGAGGGAGAGAGAGGGGAACGAAGGAAAGAGGAGAGAGGGAAGAGAGAAAGGAAAGAGAGGCAAGGGAGGAGAAGAAAGCAGACGAATGAGAAGAAAACAAACCTGGTGGTCAGACCTATCAGCTATCCTATAGCAGTTGGCCCATAGACCGGCTCTGCAAACTTAAGTGGAAGAAGATTGTACTATAGTGAGACCTACCACCACCCATGGTACTTCCTGCCTCACGGCGTACGAACCGAATCTCGGGAGAGCGCGCGGGTACTTGCTCTGGGCTCTTTTCCCCGGGCGCTTTGCTTGACTCCCTACAAATTTCTCTGATCCATGTCCCTTCTCATAGTCAATTCTCCCCCTTCTAGGGCTTGACACCACAAATACGGTACTTCGCGTCGGGCTGCTATCGTTGATAAATGTCATCACTTCTTCTCATAACTTCGCCTGATTGTGTGCCAGGAGTGCGCGAACTCGCGCAGTGCGATCCAGTTACTGCGACTACTCGTGAGGTCCTGGTGATAAACAGGTCCTTGCTCGGCTCTCCGTATCGCATCCAGCATGGGCATAGTGCAGACTCGCACAGCGTCCTATAGTGAGACCTGTCAGCTATAATCCTGTCTGGCCTGTCAGGAAAAAGACACAAGCTTACCGCTTCGCGATGTTCATTGTCCAGCGGCGGGCGGACGGCCGGCGCGGGCTCGGCGAGGCTCTCCGAACTGCCGTTCAGAGAGCTGGCGCTGGCCCATAGCAGGGCGCTCAACAAGTCACCTGCGAAACATAGATGGCTTCATATAACCCGAAGAAATGCAGGTTGCAGACCAAAAACCAAGTGGGTTTGACGCAGTTCCGTTAGCATTTCGTCACGAATGAAAAAACAGTCCCATTCGCATTTGGTTCCATTTCCTTTCCATTATCCAAATGTTGGTAAATTTGCCAAATAATAATAAATAATAAATAAATCTTTGGACAATTTCACACAGCGCCAGCTAGCCCCAAAGTAAGCAACTTAATGCTTGTGTTATGGGTGCTAGCTTAACGGATATACTACTTATATACTTTTTTTTTAAATACATACATAATTATTATACATAGTCACACCCAGACCCGTCACAGAAATTAAAATTCATCATTTCAATTTCTGCTCGGCCGGGAATCGAACCCGGGACCTCTCGGCATAGTAGTCCGTTCTGAACCACTACACCAAACGGCCGACAAAATGTTGGTCAACTTGCCAAATGTTGCAAAAATATTTTTGCCCTACCCGCACCATCTGGTCTATTCCACTTTGATCACCTGTATTTGATCACCCAGGTGATCAAAGTGACTTCAAGTGACACTTTAGTGTCCTTTGATTATAACAATTAAGAAGTCCACTTTGAGATCTTATCCATTTGTGATCAAAGGACCCCAGTGTCGCCCGATGGCCATTTTGATCACCTGGGTGATCTAATTCAGGTGAACAAAGTGGAATAGACCAAAAAGATTATTATGAGACATGTGATGTGAAGGCAAGGAAGCATAACTTAAGTTTTTTTATTTTAATATGTGACGATTTGTATGCATGCACTATGTTTGGAGGAATTTTGACTTTGACTTTATACTCACGATTGTTGTCGTCGTGGGTAGGGGTGGATGGGGTAGCGGGGCTCGAAGCCCCGCTAGTCACCCCTCCGGGCGGTGCGGAGCCGTGAGCAGGGACATCAGGACCACCTGCAGGGGATACGGGGTAAAAACCTACTTAAATATGACTTACAGCTAAAGTCCGGTCGCCGAGCACATAGAATTTCATCCAATGATCCCAAGCTACCCATCCTTATCGCTCGCGTGGAATTATATAGCTGTCGCGCTCGCACACTCACTGCGGCCGCCCATCGAACAGTCGCGACAGCAAGGATGATTAGCTTCGGGGTCATTGGACGAAATTCTATGTGCTCAGCGATCGGACTTCCCACTTCCACCTACAAGGTGGTGACCTTATAAAGGTTACGGGACTATTCCCACCGCTGACACTCTTGTACAGCCAGGATCTACAGCTTGACTGCCAATAACCCAACCAGTAAAGGTCAAGTTTGTCCCCGAAGAAAGTTAGTGTCATGGACCCGCCACGAAATTCCTGGCTGGCTACATAGGAGCTGCAGCGATTGGAGCGAGATGAAGATTATTGTGTGTTCTCACCACCCGGCGCCAAGACACAGCTACAAACACTGCATTGAGAGTCAATCGCGATTTGTTACCAATTTGAAAGACGCCTTAATGTGTTCATATTCGTGTGTACTCACCACATTTTTTTTTCGGACGGACTGTGCTGATAGCCGTGAGCGGCTTTCTAAGCATCACCGGACAATAGGTGAGCGCAGATGGCTCTCAACCTCAAAATTTAAGCAACGCCGAAGGGCACCCAAGTGTGGTGATCGGACCTTGGCCTAGGGCGTTGCTGTGACGGTGACCTAGCATAAGTTTGGGGAGAGATGGTGTTAGGCAGCCGGGCACATGCCGATACCGCGAGAAAAATGGACGGGTCGAAGGAGCTTCCTCAGCGACGATAGATTGGTATGTACTCACCACAGAGGCCCGGCGCCCAGGCACAGCGAAAAACACTCGGCGTCGGAAGCCGACAAAGCCGAGCGCTTGCTGCCTGCAGCGCTCAGCGATGCGCCATCGCCGCTGCAACAAAACAATAATAAATTAATACAAAACATTTTTAAATAAAACAAGCCCCATAACGTAAGAGCTCTCATCAAGACAAAACTAACGAGTCCAGACATGATAATGGTTGCTGTAAGTCAGTCTACTTAGAGCACCCGCCCAAATAGCACCAGCACGAATAGCACCTGACATAATCCACGAAGAGCACCTATCGATATCGCTATTCGTTCGTTCGTTTCAGCCAAATGACGTCCACTGCTGGACAAAGACCTTCCCCAAGGATTTGCACAAAGACCGGTCCTACGCCGCCCATATCCAGGAACCTCCCGCGACCTTAAGCAGATCGTCCGGCCACCTAGTGGGAGGCCTGCCCACACTACGTCTTCGGCAGTGGACGTCATTCGGTTGAAACGAACGAACATTTAATACGCAGCGTGGGACGTCCGTCCACAAGGACCGACGACTTCATAAAGGTAGGAGGAAGGCGCTGGATGCAAGCCACTACTAACCGGGATATATGGAAATCATTGGGGGTGAAGCCTATGTTCAGCAGTGGACATCAAGTGGGCCCTGTGGCTGAAACGATGACGATAAATTGGGCACTTCATATCAAAAAAGTAAATCAATTGACTACGGTATCCACTACGCTATTTTACGAAAACCTAGTGCACAATGTGCACGAATCAACATTCTTATACACTTGTAATAATACGAAAACATAGATGTACAATTTATAATACATAGCCGACAATGTGAATGCCATGCCGTTCTAATATTAATAAAACCACGGACTTACGGACGACCTTGGAAGCATTTCTCGATCGTACGATAGCGTCATTGCATAAAACAATATACCTACTGTGTTCACCTTGCAGCCTTGTAAGCATACAGTTTTATATTTTTGTTTTTCTTTAGTCAGGTTATTTAGTCACGTTTTTGTTTCGTTTTTACTTTTTACTCACAACGGAGATGCTTTTGGCCTGCATCCCAACTATAATATTATAAATGCGAAAGTAACTCTGTCTGTCTGTCTGTCTGTTACGCTTTCCCGCTTAAACCTCGCAACCGATTTTGATGAAATTTGGCATAGAGATAGTTTGAGTCCCGGGAAAGAACATAGGATAGTTTTTATCCCGGTTTTTGAAACAGGGACGCGCGCGATAAAGTTTTTCTGTGACAGACAAAATTCCACGCGGGCGAAGCCGCGGGCGGAAAGGTAGTTTTTTATATTTGGCAAAATTCACATTTTGAGAATTTTGAGTCAAGTGCTCATTCAATTATCAAACGATTCTTGCTTAAGTGAAGCAGCAAATAAAACGCACAGCGTAGAATAGAGCTCTGTAATTGGCTCGTGTATCAACCTGTGCGTCCACGCGCACTGTGAGACCTCATAGTAATGTTTTGTAAATACGGGCGAAAATCGTGTTGTGAACTTTTTGTCTACTTTGGGTGTCACGAATTATTTGATGCTGACTGTATTTGAAATAGGCGCATTTTGCAACAAGACTCAGATAATGTGACTGTACCTCGCATTCTTGTCATAAGATAATGCTGTCAATCATCATCAGGCAAATAAGAACCTAATTGAGTGAGAATAGGGTGTATAATTCTTTGAGTCCAGCCGCCGACACAATTTGATAGACAAGTCAACGCACTATTACCTCTATAGGACTACTAGCTTTCCGCCCGCGGCTTCGCCCGCGTGGAATTTTGTCTGTCACAGAAAAACTTTATCGCGCGCGTCCCTGTTTCAAAAACCGGGATAAAAACTATCCTATGTTCTTTCCCGGGACTCAAACTATCTCTATGCCAAATTTCATCAAAATCGGTTGCGAGGTTTAAGCGGGAAAGCGTAACAGACAGACAGACAGACAGACAGAGTTACTTTCGCATTTATAATATTAGTTGGGATAGGTTCTCAGAAAGACCTTATCTAAGATGGAAGCTACATAACTGCGATATAATTTGCCAGGAATTTCCATCCTGCAGTAAAGTAGGAATACAGGCCAAGAGCTTCCTCGTTGTGGATAAAAAAAAAAAAAAAAAAAAAAAAAAAAAAAAAAAAAAAAAATTTAAAATTAAAGTTTGCTATTGACCCAACTGGAAACCAAACCTGAAAACTTGCGCTACACTCCTAATCCGGCGACACGAGTCGTCGACTTTTGACATGTTGTCAAATATCATAGAAGTAAAGGCTGTTAAAATATACACACGACGGCACTAGCTAAACATTATCGATTCGAAAACGAAAGTCACGTTGTCTACCTGACAGCCATTAGATCGTTTGATTAAAAGTACATAAACTCATAACTAGATGGCGCGTGCGTGTTGATTTCGTGACGTAGCGAAGTCTTATGTCAATTCAAAAAGTCGCTATCGTTATCGCTAGTCGCTACGACAAAACAAGACGTACGTTACAATAATAACATACAAACCTGGGTGATTGTGTTTATACATATTGCTATGCTATTATTATGCATTTGGTTGTCAAAACATTAAACGAGTTTAAAATTGTTGCAGAATTTTTTATACTAATATTATAATTGTCGTGCTCTCCNTAAACTGTGGTGGAGCGCGTACAAACGTGCCAGGAACCGTTGCAACAACTTAACTAGAGCAGCGAAACGCCGTTATTTCCATGATAACGTGCTCTCCTCTTCTAGTTCTGACGTCTGGAAATTTTTAAAATCACTTGGTCTTGGCAAGGCATCTTGTATTACTCCTTCCTCAACTTTCACTCCCAACGAGCTGAATATACACTTCTCCTCGGCCACTCTTTTGGACGTCACTACTAAGCTCTCTACGATCTCCTATTTAAACTCTCTTCCTATTTCCACACATAGCTCCTTTTCATTCTCCCCTGTCACCGTTGATGAGACCAAAAAGATCATCCTCTCTATTAAATCGAAAGCTGTAGGCCCGGATGAGGTTAGTAGAGCGATGATACTCATGATCCTGGATAACTTACTTCCTGCCATCACCCATGTCATTAACTCCTCCTTTGACCGTGGGTGTTTCCCCTCCGCTTGGCGTCTGGCTCATGTCATTCCTTTGCCCAAACTCTCCAACCCTACCACCTTAAACCAATTTCGTCCTATCTCCATTCTACCCTTTCTTTCTAAAGTTCTTGAAGCGGCAGCTCACAAACAGTTTTCAAAATTTGTACTCGAAAACCGTCTCCTTAGCCAATTTCAGTCTGGCTTCCGCCCAGGACATAGCACTACAACTGCGCTCCTAAAAATAGTGGATGATGTCAGAGCTGGCATGGAGGAGTCACGGGTTACTGTACTAGTCTTAATAGACTTCTCAAACGCTTTTAACACGGTGGACCATGACATCCTTCTTGCCATTCTATCCCACCTTGGAGTCTCTCCATCGGCTGCGGAATGGTTCTCATCTTATCTCTGCGGTCGGAGACAGGCGGTGCGAGTCGGTCGAACATGCTCGGAATGGAGAGATCTTGCAACCGGCGTGCCTCAAGGAGGTATACTCTCACCCATCCTTTTTTCTGTCTTCATTAACATCCTTACTTCTCACCTTTCTTCATCCTTTCATCTCTACGCTGACGACCTCCAACTTTACGTACAAGCTGAACCCTCTAATATTTCTGATGCAGTCTCGCAGCTAAATTCAGACCTTCGCAGTATTGCTGATTGGTCTGGTAGGTTCGGAGTAAGGGTCAATCCCGGCAAGTGTCAGGCGATAGTGCTGGGGGGCTCTAGGCAACTGGCTTTTTTTTTTTTTTTTTTCTTATCTCTGACATGTGTTATGTGTACGCCAATATTAATATTATGTTTATGTATCTTTGTGTATGTCTATTATATTAATATGTATTCGTATGTTATTTATTTTATCTAATGCTATGTAAGTAGGTATATTAATTAAACGTCATATTTATTACACCGCCTTAATCTCTCTACTCGACCTGTGGTTGACTGGCAGATAATGCCACCTGGCATTAAGTCCGCCACTGTACATATGTATGTGCAAAAGTGTAAATAAATAAATAAATAAATAAATAAATATTGAAATCCATTATCGTCATTTGTCAGCGTAATCAAATACATTTACGACGATGTCTCTTGAACTGTCCACTATATGTTACGTCCCGTCATTATTGCTTTGTTCTTGTGTTTCATTGATGCGGCGAGTGCGTGCGGCAATGAAATCTGAAGCAAAGGTCAGAGGCCGCAGCTGTAGGCCGCAGCTGTAGGCTGTAGGCCGCAGCTGTAGGCTGTATATGCAAAAATACACGAACTTACTTTTCTTTTTTAAGGTAGGTAGGTATATAAACTTTTCTCATTATAGAAAGTGGTTCGCAATCCGTAACTGCTTTTACTGGGTGATGTGTGTTAGAACTTTTTCAATTGACTCACGTATTGGCTTTTTCATTTTCAATCAAAACATAATATAAACTTTTTGGCATCCTAACGCCAGAAATGTATATATTCTCGTGAAGAGTGGCATTTGAATATTTGTAGATGGTTGATAAAACAATGATAACACAAATTCCTTTTAAAAGTATCAGTCGGCGTTATCGCACAAGCGCCCGCGGCCGCGCGTGTAGTGTGTAGCGCGCGCCCACGCTCGCATCGATAAATGATCACTTTGTCGCGTCCGCATCTTCATTTGCATATTATCTCGCGGTGGCCGCTATCGCGCGCGGGTGGTCGTATTTACCCACATTTATATGTTTATTTGGTATCCCATTTCCATAAATAATAATTTTCAGAAAACACGCGTACTCCAAACTGCCGCAGTAACACGCACAACCAGCTTCGTGATTAGGTTATGTATGTCATTAAGTAGTTAAAAGCAGAACCTGCTTCAGAGACGTCCGTTTAAATGTTCCATTATTACCTATAATGCATTTTCTGTTTGTCGAAATAGGCACTTTGTCGATATAAGGGTAAGTAGACACCATGGAGAATCAATATTGACCGTAGCCGCAAGCCGCCCTAACCTTCATAAGCGAACTATGCAAGATCAAGTCCAAAAAAACGTTTATTTGCCTAGTCGGTGTGCATTAGCTATAAATATTGCCTCACAACTTCAGGCGCTCCGACCTATTAATAACATAATAATATTTGCACCATAAAGCCCAAACTAAACAGTTATTAAAGGATTCCCGTAAATTGCGAGTGGAAGTTAAATTGTTTACGCGCGTGTGTCGAAGCCGATACGAAGTTTATTTTGAAGTTTCGCGAGTTTTGTGAGAGATAAGGAGTAGTGGATGAGTCATGTCGTTCTTATTAAGTTCGCTGCCGTGCCAGGGCGGCGTTAGGGCGGTCGCGAGGAGTTGCGACGAAAGTGACCGACGCCCGTCGGACTGATAACGCATTTCACTAGCGCGATGAATACATAAAGCTGCCGTTTCGCCAAAATTATTGGCGTCCTGAACTATAAATAGGCCGGGACTCGCCGCAGTCGCCGGCGAACTCTTAGCATAAGTCAACAGGACTTGTGCAAGCCCTCGAAAAAGGGCTTGAATACAGATATATTTTACGTTACAGATCGATGATCTTTTGGAGAAAATAGAAATAATTTTAACATTAGGTGGCTTAATACGTTATGCTCGTCATCAAGGGTCTTTTGAATTTATGGAGTGTTTAGCTTTTATTATACGATCCCGACACTTTTTTATCGTAAAAAGAAAAAATACTGCTCAAGTGCTCAACTCTATAACATGCACATACATATTGAAGATTCTCTCGCATTATTGTGTTGGTCAGACCCGCAGATGTGACGGACGTGAATGGAATCGGAGTCGTGAATCAGGCCCACAACCGCGGGGCCCGGCGGAGTCACTCGCGCCGCCGACCACGGCCCTGTCGCTGTATGACCGGAGACACTACACAAAATAGACTACATGATGTATCACAATGCATGCTGCCATCGCTAACTGATTTTATTGTTCATTGACACGGGCCCAGTTTTAATTTAGCTATTATTTTATTTACTAAAACGATAAAATAAAATCTTGATAATGTTGCTAATGCAGTTTTGTAGTTGACAACTATAATATGTATAAAGTAAACGTAACCGATAGCACTTTCCTTTTGTATAAGAAAACATTTTTCAGTGTTTATTTTAATTGATTACTGTCATAATCTGTTAGGTAACTAAAAATACCAAAGTTTAACATTTACCTATTCTATCGCTATCAAGATAGATGAATGGGTTAGCAACACAGAACATAGAACCTCTTTCTATGTTTTCTGGTTAGCAAGGACTCAGCCTGTACACCGGGCCAGGGCGGCGCCCCCGCCCGCCCACGCGGTCGTTCGCGGCGCTTCGCGGAAACATTACAATAATATCGGACATCTGCGGACTTCGCGCGAATCCATCTACATGCAGATCTATGTTTGTTTTGGAACTAAAAACAGACTTGAGTTTCAATGACATTGTTATGAACGCAAAGTTCAATAGTCTTCAGCCGATGAAATCCATACACATGACGTTATTTTACCAGCTCTGTGTAAAATCTGTATTTTTTCTTGCGGATGAAAAGCTGCTATTAGGTAGGTAGGTAAGGTTTGTGGACCACGGCTTGTTTAATCAATACGTAATAACCCTCAGCCCCGCCAGAATCAACAGAATCGATTCCAATCAGAAGTCAGGTCTGCGTCAGGTTTGCGCCGCGGCCGCCGATGCTGGCTAATGTGCTGGCTGGGACTGGCCCGAGCTCAGCTAAAGCAGCAAGTCTGAGACTCTTGTGAATACTCGTAGGCTCGTAGCTCGCAGTTTTTAATGTTGAGTACCTATTAGCCGTTCTTGAGACACAGTTCAAACAGCACTTTCACAGCACTTGACACCGATTTTAATAATGTGTAGCACTATGTGGGATATCGATTGACAATGACATATTATACCTAATAGTGATTAATACATACTCTATAACGTGGAACTTTCTTTTAAATAACATAATCACTAGGTACTTAAAAAAAACATAACACTAAATATTTAATTCACACAAATAATAGAGTTCTGAAGATGTGGTTTGGCTGTTTTCAGCCTGCTATAACGTCTATCGTCAGCAGGCCCTAGGCTGCGCGGTAAACTGCGCCCTGGGAGCGAGCGGCCGCGTCTAGACAAACTACACGTGCTTCGGAGAGCTAATAAAATTATACCCTTTCGCGCGTGTGAAGAAAGCTCTTCCCGCACCCACTCAATGTTACAAGGCTGTATCTAGTTCACAAGTGTGCCTTCTTTAACTCTAGGTTTATGGTTTATCCTTGACGTTCGTATTAGCACAGCAATAAAAGATTAATCGTCTAGAGCCGACCAGAATGAAATTTACGATAAATATACGACTTCACTTGAGCTGATCTATTAATAAGACTTGATATCGAGAAACATTCCGATCGATTTTGATTACGTATCTTGAGTAGGTACTTTATATCCAACAGATTAAGATACGAATAATACATTGTTTTGACGTATCATTGATCTTAGCCCTAATCTTAGTACTGCTTTAAGTAATACGATCAACTAAATCGATATAATCAAAAAGGCCATTAGACTACTTAATGTAACCTTTCTATGGAAAATGTCACATTAGATAACACATAAATACTGTCAATTAAAGAATATATTGGGTTATAAAGTAATCTAGCTGACGTAGTGCCTATATTATGTATTATTCTTTGTTCAAGTCTAATACTGCCGCAACGAACTCTACCGAATCTTCTAATCATTCACATTGTGCTTTCGATTAGAGATGAAACGGATAGTTGTTTGGCCGGATACCGGATATCCGGCCNTTGTATTATTAGTATTTGAGCTATTCTACAAAACGAATGTAAATTTATTAGTCTACGTCTATTAGTTTCGTCGTAATTGTTGAACAAAGATACCCCTTCCCAGCGGTTTTCATAGCGCACGCGACATGCGAAAATGCACTGCCTGAAAGATTCACACAACCTATTCCGATTACTATGGAAACCGCTGGGAAGGGGTATCTTTGTTCAACAATTACTTCGAAACTAATAGACGTAGACTAATAAATTTACATTCGTTTTGTAGAATAGCTCAAATACTAAAAATACAATGCTAATAAAACATACCTTAACGACCTGGTTTTTCTTGTGTTGGAAAATAACTGAAAAAGAAGTGAAAAAAGTAATGTTTTTTTCTTATTAAATCCATTCTTACTCCCATAAAATGTATGAAATTTGTGTCTGTTTTCTTCTTCTACTAATAGATAATTTTATTGGCTATCGCATGATATAAAATATTTGCATATTAATGTTAAGCTACCCACGCTTTCACTTGTTTTTTAAAGAAGAGGTGTAAACTAAAAATTTAAAACTTAAATCGATTTAATTTTTCAAGAAATGGGTCAGGCCCCAAATTTGAAGTATTTTTATCGATAAAATTGTCCCTAGATTTTGCCCTTAAAGTTTGATCACTACAAGCCCGGACACACTGTATTTTAAAGTACGTGGCTAAGGCAGAAAGGTTTGTTCACCTGAGAAAGAGCACCAAAGAAAGTGGAATTTTTAGTGTCCTCATTGCATCTCGGAACCGGCTTAGGAGCTTTCGTAGCCAAATTACGTAGCTGAATACGAAGTGGAAAGAAAAAAAACATTTCGAAGACCACCCAGGTGAACAAAGTGGAATAATCCAGCAGAAAGGCTAAAAAGGCTTACTTGCGTGAAATGCCTCTCGATGAATTGGTTGGCCTTCTGCTTGAGTTCGGCGCATGCATGCTGCTCAGCAAAGTTGGCGATTCCAATCGCGTTGGACGGATCCAGCTGGCGCTCCAGGAACGCGCAGCAAGCCTCGATCACGTTGGATATCTGGCGGCGGAACACTATATCATATTTAGTTTGCGACAATTACACTTCGAATACATTTTATTGGCAAAGTGACCGACATAGCTCGCAGAATTGCTAAAATTAAGTGGCAGTGGGCGGGGCACATAGCTCGCAGAGACGAAGGCTGTTGGGGCAGAAAAGTTCTCGAGTGGCGACCACGGGCTGGAAGCAGGCAGGCCTCCTACTAGGTGGACCGACAATCTGGTAAAGGTCGCGGAAAGAACCTGGATGCGGGCAGCGCAGAACCGTTAATTATGGAAAACCTTGGGGGAGGCCTTTGTCCAGCAGTCGACGTCATTTGGCTGAAACGACATTTTATTGGGTGCAGTCCCGTTCCCAGAGGAGCCATAAGGGGGAACACCAGGACTACCTTTTAATAGTACGGTATGACATAAGGCTGGATATGCATGAGAACTCGCTATAATAGGTGGTATAGCCTGACCAGGAACATAAAAACCCTGGCATAGAGGCGCGTCAATTGCATTTGATAGTGCAACACTGAGTACAGTCGTACCTGTGTTAAATTAATAGGCTAACTTTATGTATCAGGATTCAGGATTACGGGCTAATTTGATATTTTCATAAATTAACGAAAAAATATTATTATAGGTAACCTGGTTTAAATAAATTAAATGAAACCATCAATCGAGCTAGTAGGATGAATGCTCATGAACGCTTCAAACTCGATACTTCTTTCCCAATTCCATAAAATTAAACACTTAGAAAGTGACAAAAAACTTTAAAATAGGTAGTTGAAACAAACCACTGCTAATTTTCATAGTGGACTGTACTATACGATAAACATGTCAGTCAATTAGACAACCTTTGTTGGAAACATTATTCAATGAAAATATTGTCCGAACCCTTGGTATTTCTCTTCGACAAATACATTAACACATTGTGAACCACTTTTCTTTCACGACTATAAAAAGATTTCAGCAATTTCATTCACAAAATCAATTGCGCACATTTAAAATAAAGTATGTTTACACTTTGACAGCAATAGACTGACATGCAAGATGACATGTCAATGAAGTTTTTAGTTACTGTTGCCATTAAAATAAATTAGTACCATTAGTTTTCCGCAACATGGCGAGGGTTTTTATGTTCCTGGTCAGGCTATAATAGAGTATTTGACACCAACCAAATGACGTATTTTTATGGGCCGTCAATTCGATCTCGTTCTCAAGGGCAGGATATCAATGGTTGCTTACTTATCGGGCTATTAAGTTATATTGCCCTGAATGGCATGTATTATTTTTATTATTTACCTGTTCAAAAAGCATTCACTCAATATAATTATAATGCCATATTTAAATCAAATAGCCGGAAGTAAGTAAGTAGATAGGTTGCCGAAGTTCAGATATTTAAACGCGAGTTCATGAGTCCAAGGTTGACTGTAATAAATGTTGAATGTAATAAATAAACTAGCTGAGTCACCGGGGCTTTCCACTATCTCGAGGGAATGTGATCATTTCATTGCGGTACTGCGTATAACGGTAAATAATATGTATCATCGGCATGGATGGAAATGCTGAGTCAGTGAATTACATGACGAGAAAGGAAGGATAATCTTAACAACAATTACAACAACAAGAGTAGTTATAAAAATGAGTATATACTTAGCGTTCTTTGAATTAAAGAAAGAAATAAATTGACACAACTCCATAAATTCTAATAAACATTTTCATGGAAGTAGCGAAATAAATTGTTAATTTGTTACTTTTAATTCTAGTAGGTAATAGGTATACATTTATGTCACATTTCATTTTTGGTTGTCTATTCTGGTATGTATTATTGTATGTAAATGGAGCGGCAAGCATGGAGACTCCAATAACTTAAGTCATTTTACATGTGCGCCCGAATATTTTACGTCACGCTTCCAACAGTTGATATTTTTTTTTATGACAATTTTTTAAAATGCAGACCTTGCCCTTGTTTAGTTAGTTATCGTGCTTGACATTGCTTGCATGGCTTACAGCATAGTCAACTTACTTATCGTGTAGCATGACTGTTTGAAAAAAAACAACTGATAAGTAAAAATTAACTATCTAACGATTAGATTCTAATCGAATGAAAGAAGCTACAACAGCAAACACGGTAAATCTATGTTCAAAGTTCAACGGTGACGCCTAGTTTAATAGTTTATTCGTTATCTTTACATAGTAATAATAATATTCTTTATCTTTACATAGTATAAACATCTAATACCTAAACGCGCTGCTGTCATTGGATAATTAACGAGATTTACGTCACATATTTAACACAAAAATTAACGATTCATATCTATGTACATATTCAGAAATATTCAGAATCCGTGTGTATAATTTCATTCATGGAAAAAAATATCCTTTAAGTTTAACTATTACCGAAACACAAGTTCTATTCTGTCTGAGTTTCGGATATCTTTCTATCAACGCTGTGCGTTCGATTTGCTGCTTCATTAAAGCAAACATCGTTTGTGAATACGGGTTACACTTGGACTACTTGTCCAAAGCAATGACAAATCAAAAAATTCTCATGTCATTAACAAAATATTAGAAGTATTGTTGAATTTGACAAGCTGCCCCTACCTGGAACATAGTGGCGGCGGGCAGGAGTTGGCAGACCGTCACCTCCGTGATCCGCACTTTGCCGGTGTACATGAAGTAGACGAGCCACGCCATCGCTGATGGACAGACGCCCTGGAGTCGGACCCTGGACATCTCGCTTTCCTTGAGCCCGCTCGTGAACATTGCCTGGGGATGGATAGTGAAAATCAGTCGAGCAGAGAAGATATTGTGGTTTTTTATTTGATGCTAGTTTTTCATTTCTTTGAGCCCGCTTGTGAACATTCTCTGTTGTGATAGAGAAAATCAGTCGTGTAGAGAAGACATGATTTTTGATTTGATGCTAGTTTTTCAAGAAGCATTGTGCATTGAAGTGTGTTCATTTTAATAGTTGACTCATTTTCGTCAGATTCAATTTAAGTATTGCATCGCTGCTACTTTTTTTTGTACAAAATTAACTTCTGCATACATGAAATGATCACGAACTTGAATCTGTCTCGAATGTAACTTTCTAGAAAGGCTGGCCTGTAGCGTTACCGGGTAATATCGCCTAGAGTGGCGGGTTATAGGATTACGTTTTGGTATTAAGTTTCTCCGTTTTAACTAGTCCGCTTAGCTTAGGAAAAACACCTGATAATTTGAATAGTTAACAATGATAGGTACTATAGTTAGGGTAAACAATGATTCCAATTAGTATGTTATGCATGTTTATTTCCTTCTTATCCTAATACTGCGGTAGATTGGAATTAATTAAAAAACCTTACCTTAAAATATGGACTGCCGGCTGCTAGCACAACTTTGTGGACATGAAAAAGCTCGTTCCCGACTTCTAGCACGACGTCTGTGAGCATGTGGTGCGACCTCATTGTGAACATCATCTGTCGACAACATAATTATTTAGCAACTTCGATTTAAGTTTATTATAAAATTAAAACTCAATTTCTGACCACGATATTTTAAAAGTCATTCTTTTCTCTGTGCCAGTCAAGTCGACTAATTAAAATAATGGCCCTTTACATGTCTTTTGGTATGTCTAGTAATGCTTCGAAACAAACAATGCTTTCGTTGCAAACTCTTAAAAGAACTACAATCTACTTCGGCACTCATTAGCATTTTATGTGCATCTCCTAGAAAGGAAAATGTTTTTTTCATCTTTATAATTCAACTCGGACTCGTATCCCCTCAAAAGCTTATTCATAATCTAGTCTGAGATTGGATGGGTTTTCCAACCAAACATATTTTTTTAAGATCGATCAGAAGTTTGAATGTAGGTGTAGATCTGTAGATTTATATTTGGAAGAAAACTTAAGCGTCATTTCAGAACACAGGACTCAATCTTCATTTCGGAACACCTCCAAAAGTATTAACATAAACTCGTGTACCTATGTAATGTTTTGTATTAGGTACTTAGGCACAATAACAGTTTTTGCGGAACGTTTATGTAGACACTGTAGGCAGGTACCTAATAGGTGTTACAAAAACTTAGAACAAAATCGTTTTGTAGAAGTAGGTGACATTAACAAGTTCATCAATATTAACTAGGTAATACAGAACGTCCTTGTCATTGTCTGGCCATTAAAGTAATGAGAAATACATATTCCGAATTTTGGACTGCACATGATTATGTGGAGTGAAAAAAAAACCGTTTTGTTGTATCAGTTTTCTTAATCTTGTATACTGAGTGGAATGATAATATACATTATATGTACCTATCCTAAGTATGAAAAACTATCAATTAGTAGATTTTAATGACGTTTGTTTAGTTTGCAGATATGATGTAGGTACAGGAAGTAAAGAATGCTAAACGATATTGTATTCGATACGATGAATCAACGTTCAGCATATGTAATTTATAAAACGTGTCATGAATGCACATAATGCCAAGCCAAGTGTATTATTTTTAATTTTAATGAATTAGAATACATTATTATGTATTTAATTAAAAAGCGAGAGTAGTAAAGAGCTTTTAAGAACGTTACGTACATTATAGTATGGAGAGTTGTTTAGTAGCCTGTCCTATACTTATTACACCACTGGGAAAAGTCCAATGCTCTTTGAAAAAAAAAAGTTACATGATGATTGATGACTAATTAAAACAGCTTTTATAGACAGGCCCTTGAAATAAAAGTAAATACCATTTATTTTTCATTTTCTTAATTTGCATGTGTTTTTTTTTAAATCAATGACCAAGAAAAACCTGCTTATGATAACAACGTCACCTCACACAAGTACAAAGGAACGTTATCTTTGTAATGTTATACATGACTTATAAAAATTTAAAAATTCTGGTGTATTGCTAACTAGAGATGAAACGGATAGTTGTTTGGCCGGATACCGGATACCGGATATCCGGCCAGCTGCTAGGCCGGATAGCCGGATATCCGGCGGCCGGATAGTTGGCCCATTGTCTCGTTGGCTCGTTGCATGTTGTGACGAGTTTAGCGCCGCACAGGTGCTTGAAACGCGATCAGTGGACTAGTCCCACTTTTCGAAAATCGAACAAGTCCGAATAGAATGTCAAATTTTGCCACTTGTCTAGGGGGAAGAACAATTCGGGCTATTTCGGTTGCCTTCGTGAGTGTGATTGAATAGCGAAAATTAAATTAGTTTACTAGCTGCATAAATCTGACTGAACTGCATCATGACATCAGATCATCATCAGTGAAAAAAAGATCGCCTATTTTATTTGGCAATATTTCGACTTATATCCCGACCAGGAACATAAAAACCCTCGCCATGTTGCGGAAAACTAATGGTACTAATTTCTTTTAATGGCAACAGTAACTGAAAACTTCATTGACATGTCACCTGGCATGTCAATAATTAAACTGTCTATTGCTGTCAAAGTGTAAACAAACTTTATTTAAATGTGTGCAATTGATTTTGTGAATTAAATTGCTAAAAATTTTTTATAGTCGTGAAAGAAAAGTGGTTCACAATGTGTTAAAGTATTTGTCGAAGAGAAATACTAAGGGTTCGGACAATATTTTCATTGAATAATGTTTCCGAGAAAGGTTGTCAAATTGACTGACATGTATATTGTATTGTACAGTCCACTATAAAAATTAGCTGTGGTTTGTTTCAACTACCTATTTTAAAGTTTTTTGTCACTTTTTAAGTGTTGAATTTTATGGAATTGTAAAAGAAGTACCGAGTTTGAAGCGGCCATGAGCAGACATTGCAGTTGAATATTCAAGTTCTGAATTTGATTATTGATGAATAATAAAATAAATCCTACTAACTCGATTAATTGTTTCATTTAATTTATTTAAACCAGGTTACCTATAATAATAATCTTTAATCGTTAATTTATGAAAATATCAAATTAGCCCGTAATCCTGAATCCTGATAAAGTTAGCCTATTAATTTAACACAGGTACGACTGTACTCAGTGTTGCACTATCAAATGCAATTGACGCGCCTCTATGCCAGGGTTTTTATGTTCCTGGTCGGGCTATAACAGATATTTACTATTTATGTATTTGTCATTAGAGTGAATAGCCCAGAAAAAGAAATTAGCTTTTTTAAAGGCCTTAATATGACTTTTTGTAACTTTTTGGACTTTAAATAAAAGCCGTCATTATTATAAGCCATTTTATTGATGTTTACTTCAAAGATTAATGTGAAATACATTTTATAAATAGGAAATTGTCTTAGTTTTTAATATCCGGTATCCGGCCGGATAGTGAGTTACTATCCGGTATCCGGCCGGATAGTAAATTTAGGCCGGATATCCGGCCTACCGGATAGTTACCGGATATCCGTTTCATCTCTATTGCTAACTACGTCACGTCATTGTATTTCAATACTAATACCATTTCGTCTCATGGATCACTTTAACAATTGTTTTAAAGTTTTAAGATTCCTTTGTGATGTGACGTCATTTTGACTCTACATCCTTTTATTTTATTAATGTTCTTTTCAGAAAATAATATCCGTACTCAGTAAGTACCTACAGACAGTTTTAAATACTTCTAAAGTTCTAACTATGGTGCCCATGACTAAAAATTCTTTATTTTGGTCCTATCCTAAATATTAAAATAACTAGCTGACCCGGCGAACTTTGTTCCGCCTTAATGGCAATAAATAAGCAGACTTTTTTTTATTTCGAACGGGATAAAAAGTATCCTATGTCCTTCTCCTGGCTCTAAACTACCTCCCTGACAATTTTCAGCTAAATCGGTTCAGCCGTTCTTGAGTTATAAGTGGAGTAACTAACACGACTTTCTTTTATATATATAGATGTACGTAGGTATGATGCCAAACAAAAACACAACAAACAACAACAAAAATTTAAATTCATGCCACACATCGTTATTGTTATCTGACAACCTGCTGTCGTCATTTATGTATTTTTCTCGTACACGAGTTTGGTTGGTTTGTTTTCATTTAACACTAGCTTTGTCCCATAACATGGGTTTGCTCATCTATTATCAAAATGTAGAGAAGCAAAGCAAAACTTACACATTTCGTAAAATACATAAACAAAATTGATAACAAATCAATGCTTAACTGAATAAACCCATACCAAAAAGGACCTTTGTGAAGGCGAGCGCGCAAAAACAGACAAAACAAATGTTTACGTTTTTAATATACACGTTATGTAATAGAGCTGATTATCAGATTAGATGCAAAGCGTAATCGTTTGAAGCTAAAACGTCACGCATTGTTATGAACAATATTCAGCTCGTACATACATAAATGAGCTTCATTATAAATTATTCAGATTTTAGAAAGATCAAAACTTTTAACTGTACTTTATGCTAAAAACTCTATTTCCATTTCTTTTAACCTTTGAGAGTAGGCAATTAATAGCTTCCGAATGTCGATCCGAATCTGTGAAAATACGGCCCCCAGTTGTCGTAGTAGGTGTCGTAGTATACGCATGATAGTATCGATTTCCGTCATCCGATTCTCTAGTTCAGCGGTTCCCAAATGGTGGTCCGCGGAACCCTGGGGTTCCGTGGAAAGGCCGCAAGGGTTCCGTAAAAAATATTAATCCACGTTTCGTGACCGACGTTGTTCGCGCGCACCGACTTGTTTAAGCACAAGGGAGGGGCAGGGCGTGCGGGCGGAGTAGTACGGGGGTTCCGCTAGGAAAAGTATAATCAATTAGGGTTCCTTGCCAAAGAAAAATTGGGAAACCCTGCTCTAGTTTTCTAAATTCAGTTTTTTACGGATTCGGATTTCAGAGTGCGAAACTGCTCTTAAGTAAGGGCTTCTGTGTTGAAAATGTTTTTACCAAGTAAGGACATAAACATTTTCGAACATTGGTGGACAAAAATGTATTGTGTCAAATGCTCACGCTGTGGGAGTTCTTACCTTCTTTTGTCCCTAAGAAACGATACAGGAATGTTTCAATATGAATTTACATGAAGAAAAATGCCTGTAGATGCAAAAGGCAGTGTCTATATTTACAATGAATTCATAGGTTGGTAAATATTTAAAACTTATGCTTATATTACATGAGTATATTTTTTTACTATTATTCATTTAGAGATAAGAAAATGCAATGTCACGCCGACTGGCAGTTTTGTAATGGACTAATGGCATCGACTATTTATAGTTAGCTTACCATAAGGTGAGAATTTACATTGTGAGAATTTGGAAACATTTTTGGAGAACTATTTATTTATTTATTAATTAACCATTACGTGATTGAGTTTTTGGAATGACTTCTGCAGAGTGTTAGGTAAATGGGTATTATGAGCCGACACTAGCCCATGTTAACATGTGCATATAATTGGTATGGTGAAGTCAGAAAATTGATATCATCATTTTAATTATTTTAATTTTCATACAAATCTGATTTTATAAATTTTATTTTGTATGAACAACAAAGTAGGAAGGCGCATCGGACAAGCTTGGGCGGCATTCGGCGCAAACAGCCATGTTCTACGCTCTAAGAAAGTTGCTCAACACCTAAAGACCAAGATCTTCAACCAGTGTGTACTGCCGGTCTTCGTGTATGGGATGGAGACCACGACGCTGACAGAAAAGTCTGCTGAGAGACTCCGAGTCGCACAACGAGCAATGGAAAGACAGATGCTTGGCGTTTCCCTACAAGATCACAAAAGGAACGAGTGGATCAGAGAAAAGACGGGGGTTAGCGACGTGGTAGAAGTGATTGAGAGCCGTAAATGGAGATGGGCAGGGCACATTGCACAGATGAACCAGGATCGCTGGGCCAGAAAGACCCTGGAGTGGAGACCCCGCAACAACACCCGCGGCAGGGGAAGACCGCCTAAACGGTGGACAGACGATATCCGGCAACAGGCTGGAGTGAACTGGATGCGTGTGGCCAGGGACAGAAGTCGGTGGAGGGTTGAAGAGGAGGCCTATGTTCGAAGGCGAACCCAAAGGCTGCTATAGATAGATAGATGAACATTAAAAAAATTAAAATGATGATATCAAATTTCTGACTTCACCATACCATTTATATGCATATTATTATGTTAACATGGGCTAGTGTCTGCTCATAATATACCCATTTACCTAACACCCTGGACCCTGTATAAACACTATTCTACGAAATTATTAATAGATTTTGATGACTTGAAAGTACGGAGCTAAGAGCTATGTTTGGACGTTTCTTACGTATCAGCTTTTTGTTCCTTCAAAAAGTTCCTCTGCTAAAGTGCTATCGACCAATGAAATTCATCATTAATTCCGTCCGCGACAATCGTTGAGAGCAGAAGTGTCGAAGCCTTGTGTGAAAATAGTTAAAATACGCACACGGAATAATAACTGCATTAGTGAGTGATTTTAAGTGCATAAGGGTGAATATCGCTCCCAATAACAAACACCGTTACGCATCGTTCGTGTGAGACGACATTCAAAGTGTATAGTGCTTTCCTTGTTTCGCACCGCATCTACCGGTCGCGTCAGCGGAGTGCCCTTCCACACCTCCTCCGGTTAAAGGATAGAAGCATAGTTTTGGCTTTATCACACCTGTATACGAGCTGCGCACACTCACAATGTCCCTCCAACACACACCTCCAAACA
Organism: Ostrinia furnacalis; assembly: GCF_004193835.3. NCBI lineage: Eukaryota > Metazoa > Arthropoda > Insecta > Lepidoptera > Crambidae > Ostrinia > Ostrinia furnacalis. The sequence continues at coordinate 56,304 of NW_021133271.1, forward strand.
AATTCGCCTCAGACACAAACATACCTACATCGGTGTGCCTGGAAGATGATGCCTTCATACTAAGTGTACGCAAACGTAAAAAACAACCCGACAGTGACGACACACAGGAGAGGTTAAGCAAACAGCTTTCAGAGCAGGAATCCAAAATTACAGACTGCATAACGGCAGCAGTGAACTCCGCGTTGGAGAGAGAGATGTCTAAGGTTTCGACTTTATTAACAGAAATCAATGCCAACGTCATGAAACTGACCACCGATAACATCTCAATCAACAAAACCCTCTCGGAAACTAACAACAGACTGAGCGAAATGGAGAAATACTTGAACTTTTCTTCGGACCGCCAGGATTCATTTGAAAGTCGCCTAAAGGTTATAGAGGAGAAGAACACTAGTACGACTGGGCTGGAAAATCAAATTATAACACTTGAAAACCAGATGTCAAGATTGGAGCAACAGGCCAGACAGTGTAATATTGAAATAGCTAACTTGCCCGAGCGGCGTGGAGAAAACCTTATTAGCATCCTTGAAAACCTGGGTGACGTCATCAAACAGCCGATCCGAGCCTGTGACATCGTTGCCGTCCACCGTGTGCCACATGCTGACTCGGGCAATCGCTTTCCTAAGAATGTCATAGCTAAATTCACCAATAGGACCCTCCGCGACAACATAATCTCGGCATACCGCTCCACAAAGGGGCTGGACTCGAGTAAACTTTCAATGAGCGGTACTCCAGCTAGAATTTACATCAACGAGCACCTTACTCTAAACAATAAAATATTGTTTCGACAGTGCCGGGAGGCAGCAAAAAAGGAAGGATTTAAATACGTCTGGGTCAAACACGGCAGCATCCTGGTGCGCAAGTCGGATACCTCCCCGGTCTCCTCCATTCGGTCAATCGCTGACATCAGTAAAATTAAGTAATTACCGTGATAAGTGCAAAAAATATGTGTGTAACACTGAGTACAAAGCAGCATATAATAATAATATAATGTGTTCTTGTGGGTACGTACATACGATAACTAAAAGCAGAGTAACCTTCTATCCCGTGTTATGTAGTGTGTGGACGAGCGATGGCCAATTAAATCAAGTGTTTTTAAATGGTCAGAAGACCTATAGTTTTCTAGTTCTAGTTTGCCTGTTGTCTGTGCTAAGAAAATTACTTTGCGATTACTCTCTATACTGTAAACTAACCAAACAAAATTTGCAATGCAATGTAATAATGATTGGAAGTGCAGACGTTATAAATATTAATTTTACAATTTCTAATCTCGAGTGTTCAAGTAAAGCTGTTTTTTTGATGGGGTTCATACATAAATATGTGTGTGAAGCAATGCAATGTGTAATCAACTGTTTAATATTTTTACATGGTACATATTATCATATAATATATTATGTAATAGTGGTTGGAAGTGTAGACGTTATAAATATCAATTTAACTATTTCTAATTTCAAGTACTCAATTATAACTGTATGTTTTTTTGTGGAGTTCATACTCAAATATGCCTCTGAAGCAATGCAATCTGTAATCATCTTTTTACTCTCTTTACTTTATACGTATTACTGTATAATTGCTTCACTTCTAAGTAGCACTTCGATAACTTTAATTGAGTACCTATCAGGTAACGGTGTGGCAATGGTTTCATGTCGTTTGTGTTGTGCCATTCTTGATGTTGTTCTGAAGGGTTTCAGATGGACACACATAGAAATAAAGCAATCATATTATAGTTCGCATGAGTTCTTTATTATTTACTACCTATCTACCTACACATATTTCATAAAAATAACAATAACAAATACTACACAAATAACTTCAAACTTTAATGTATTTATACTTTTATATCTCAGTCTCGGCCTCAAAATATGGGTACAATATGAATCATACAACATCGTACCGCAACTCGTACGAAACAAACCTATAAACATAATATATAACAGTTCACTATTTCATATACCAAGCTTGTATACATGCTTAAGTTTCTCTCGATGGATAAGTTAACGTTATCGTTATACTATCAAAATTGTCGTGGACTGCGCACAAAATTGCATACCCTGTACATGAATATTCTGGCCCATGATTATGATATCATTGTCTTGACCGAGACTTGGCTACATAAACACATTTCTGATAGTGAATTCATAGACCCGCGATATCGGGTGATCCGGCGCGACAGAGACCGCGTTAGTAGCGGCCGGCGGGATGGCGGTGGGGTGCTCGTGGCGGTCCGGCGCGAGCTCTGTGTAACGACGGCGCGCAGTGCGCGCGGACCCGGCGCGGGCGCCCAGCCGAATGCTGACCATGCTGGGTCCTACTCCTCTCTTGTCGACCATGTTTTGATTGAACTGCGGTCTAACAACTACTGTTGTATAGTCAGCGCAGTATATATTCCGCCAAACCTGCATTCTGACGTATATTTAGAACATTTTAATTACCTTTCCGAAATATTACAGAGTGGAGACTTTGATGAGTACATTTTGATAGGTGATTACAATTTACCCACAGTCCAATGGCAGGACTGTGGAAACTATCTAGTACCAATAGCTACACCCACTTGTAGTACTCCAAATAAACTTTTTGTTAACTTTATGTCCCCATTAAATGGCTTTCAAATAAATAAATGTAAGAATATCAGAAATAGACTACTGGACCTTTTAATAACAAATATCGGGGAATTCACAACCTCACGAGCACCAATACCATTCGTGCAATCTGATGAAAATCACCCTCCATTTTTTGGACTCTTGACCATTAATAAAAACGTTTCATCCCTCATATGCAAACCTAGAGTAGAACATAACTTTAAAAAGGGAAACTATGATTCCTTAAACAAAGACTTAAGCAGTATAAACTGGGATGAGTTATTATCAGCTTGCAATGCAAACAGTGCAGCTTGCTTATTTTACGAAAAAATATATGACCTAATAAAAACTCATATACCTACCAGAATTATCAAATCTTCTCGATACCCCAAATGGTTCTCCAGGGCCCTTATTCATATCTTTAAAAACAAAACCAACGCTTGGATTAAGTGGAAGAAGTCTAATAAACGAAGTGACTACGAAGTGTTTTCTATGTACAGGGCCAGATTTAAATTGGAATCTAAAAAATGTTACAGATCTTACATGGACTCTGTGGAGAACAGTATACTCGGTAATATTAAGTTTTTCTGGACATACGTCAATAATAACAAGGCAACAGCGGACATACCTGATAGACTTACATACGACAACGAATATGCGGATAATCCCAGTGATGTCTGTCGTTTGTTCTCAGATTTCTTTCAGTCAGTCTTTGAACCATCTTTAGTTCCAGATGACTATGACATTGACGCTCTTCCGGACACAAATCACGACTCAGACTTACTACTAAGCAACATTACTCTCACAAGTGAGGATGTATTAAGAGAACTCAGCAACATTGATGCCACAAAGGGCTCTGGTGTTGATAACATACCGCCCATTTTCTTGAAACTGACAGCCAAAGCAATATGCTATCCTGTTCAATGTATCTTTAACAAATGCCTTAAAGAAGGTGTTTTTCCGATTATCTGGAAGGCTGCTCGTATCGTACCAGTATTCAAAGGAGTAGATAAAAGCAATGTAGAGAATTATCGTCCCATATCTATCCTGTGCGCTCTGTCGAAAGTCTTTGAGAGACTAGTTCACAATAGCATCTACCCTTCCCTACATAACATTATTATTGAACAGCAACACGGTTTTGTAAAACGTAGATCAACTAGTACAAATCTTTTAATCTATGCTTCGTATATTTTTGAGAGCATAGACGCCAATAAAAGAACGGATAGTATCTACACTGACTTCCGGAAGGCTTTCGACAGAGTCGACCACAAAATTTTATTGGACAAACTCGCATACAACGGCATTCGTGGGGATCTCTGGCGATGGTTTAAATCTTATATAACTAATCGCACCCAGAAAGTAGTTGTGCGTGGGCATGAATCAGAGTTTGTTCCAATTACTTCAGGAGTGCCGCAAGGCTCTATTCTTGGACCTCTGTTGTTCATTCTATTCATTAATGATGTTCATCACTGTTTTAGATTTTGCAGTTTCCTCTTGTATGCCGATGACCTAAAAATTTATAGCACTGTGGAGAGCGATGATGATCATTTGAGATTTCAAGCTGATCTAGACCGCTTCTCTAACTATTGCGTCATAAATAAATTAAAATTAAGTCTCAATAAATGTAAAGCTATAACATTCACCAAAAAAAGAATAACATATAACTATAAATACAGCTTATCTGGTTTGCAACTTGAATCTGTTGAATCTATAAAAGACCTAGGAATCATCCTAGATTCTAAATTAACTCTTGATACTCACATTTATAATATAATTAATAACGCCTTCAGAATGTATGGTTTTGTAATGCGTAGAACTGAACATTTTCTAAAACCATCTACATATATATTTTTGTATAAAACACTAATTCGATCACAACTTGAGTATGCTGTGTCTATCTGGAATCCCTTCTATAATAAATATGTTTTGGCCCTCGAAAGAATCCAAAAAAAGTTCCTTCGTTCTTTACACTACCGATTCTCTCGTAGATACTTGTCATACCAACAGCTTCTTGAAAAATATCATCTTCTCAGTCTAAGGCACAGACGCATGCAACTTGAGGCTACATTGTTATATGACTTGTGTCACAACAGATACGATTGCGCCCCACTAATTGGTAAACTATGTTATAAGGTACCCACAAGAGCACACTGCCGTGCGCCTTGTCGATTGTTTGAGACTTCTCGTACACGAACAAATGCTGGAAAACGATCACCCCTGTTTCGTCTTGTACAAAATTATAACGAGAGCTTTCACTCAGTCGATATTATTGCGGCTCAACCAGGTGCATTCAGAAAAATGATATTGCTCACATTGCAGGACAGTGCTATTTGAACCAACACAAATTTATAAGTACACTACCTCTCAACGAAATGTGTAATGATTTTGTTTAATAAATCTGTGGTAAACGGTGTTGGTGACAAATGGACACTTACTATTGTAACGTATACTTATTTGTATAATTTCTCGTTTGTCACTGTTTGTTTACCCCAATAAAAAAAAAAAAAAAAAAAAAAAAAAAAAAAAAAAAATCATTCAGATTTTCTGACGCGCCATGCTTGTTTCTATTTTTTAGTAAATTTCGCACCCAGATTGTGGGCCCTGTGGCACGCGTTCCAGAAATCTCTCGCACTCCGCATGCGGGCGGATCCTATCGACTAGTGAAATTGCGCCATAAGGCTGAGTTCCACCATCTTACTTTAATTTTTAAACGTCAATGTCAAACTCCATACAAAATGCACCGGTTAATGTTGTAGTTAAAGTAAGTTGGTCCAACTCAGATAATGTTGTAATATCTAAGATAATGTTGCTAGCTAGCCAATATTACTTCTATGTTTAAACGACACCGATAAGTAATTTAATTTATATCGACAATTAGTATGTAACCCATGTAAAGAAACATTTCTCAGACCTATTCAAATCATAATACCGCGCTAATTAAATTATCAAACTAAATTAGGTACTTTACGACTCTGCTATAAAAATGCTTGTTGATTCTTGGGCGGAAAAGTTTTTAATTAATTCTACGATTTCTTACGTTGCTTATCATGAAATAATTCCATCGTTAGGTAAGAGTTTACATATTTTATTTTATAAAATGAAATTTTATTAAAATACGAATGTTATTGTAGACATCGTTCGAAGGCTTTTCAAAGACGGGAGTTACTCGTAGTTCCCAAAAATACACAAACTATTGAAGATTTTAATTATTATAATATCTGTTTAAACTGTGTTATTGTTTTTAATATAAATTAATCAAAATGTAAATATCACAATGCCTTCAAAAGTTAGGTTATTTGTGAAATGTTATCTGTATCAACACGCTGGGGGTTAAATAATGAATTGTTGCAGATTTTATGTAGGCTTAATAATGACTATCATTATGACCAGCACAATTTTTTTTGGTTGTTATCAGCACATGAACTTGTAAAATAGGTGTTCGATGTCTAAATCGATCAAGTCTACCGGTAAAATATAACAAGTTTGTTATTGCGATTTGCAAGATACTATTAATTGCTTAATTAATGTACAAAGCTTGCTTGAGTTTTGTTAATAATCCGGTTTACTTTACAGTTTATAAATTTAGCAAAAATGAAAAATGTATTTTCTCTAATATTATAAATTCGGTTTTGGGAACCTCTAGGCACCTTTTTACATTTCACTGTCTTGAAAGAAATAAAAAAAATCATAAAAAATAGTTAAAAACAAGATTTCTCGCTTGAATACAATTACTGAAGCAGTGAGTGAATCAGCCAGTGACTAACCTGGTGAACAACTAGAGTAGTCGCATGCGCTGCAAGCATAATGTTGTGGGTTCAAGTCCTAGCTGAGGCAGTCAGAATTTTCATGCGAAAGATTTTGATTGAGTTAAATTTGGCAATTTATTTGCAAAAAAATAACTGATTAAAAGTATGAAATAGTGATGAGTCATCAGTTAAAAGTCACAGAATTTACTCCGAAAAATACGTCAGTAATCGTAAACATTTGCAAGTGCGTAAATTGTTTGTCTGATTATCGAGATATCGAGATACTAGTTACCGGCAGATGAATTTTGGTCCTGATAGGCAATACAAATACGTAGCTGCGTAGAATATTTATTTGAATGTCTGTCTTACGGTTTCATCTTGACTATAAATACGGTGCTTATCTGAGAGGATGGTTTTACTTATATACAAGATTTAACTACTAGATCGATTAATAATCATACTCGAATTATCTTAGTTTTACATCAGAATAACGCTTTTTATTTCTGCGTTAGACTCCCTATAGACTACAGACTTTTAGTTGGCCAATATTTGGGCTACGTTTTAATTTGTATGAAGAATCGGCCGATACCAAATCGGTGTAATGTGCGCACTTTCTACATCTCCTTAACAGCTCGACCCAACTATCGGCACACTAAAAGTTGGTGGTCTGCGCCTAGGCTTTACCAATACGGCTGCTTTTAAAACTAACAAACTATTTTTTCTGTGTAGTTCCGTTAGCGAATCGAATCAATTCAACCTCTATGATGAGTTCCACCAGTTCATTACATATTCAACTAGGTATTTCAATTACCAACCAGTTTATGTATTACGTGATTGGATCAATTATAATAATTATTATGCCTGAGCTTAGTTATTATCACCAATCAAGTCAAGGAATGCATTTATACAATACAACCTACTAGTACCTATTTGCCCGCAACTTCGTCCGTGTAGATTTAGAGTATTCCCTTTGATTTAGAAAATGCTTTCTATCATAAGTTTAAGGAGCTTTATGCCTGTTTATTTGGATAAATACTTGTGTGAAATTTGATAGAATGACTAGCAGTTTTTTGTTTGCGCGGCAACCTTTCACAAAGTCCAAACTAACGAGCGTCAGTTAGATAGTCTCGAATTCGACAGGGCAAGGTACAAAATTATATTTTATTTCTCAGCATTAAGTCCTCCTTCTGATAAGGGTTAGGGTACTGGAATAGACAACGAATCCTACTGTCGGGTTAAACATCAGAGAATAGATAAGAGCTCAGTGCTCAGATTTAAAGGTCCCTGAAAGTTTTGGCAAATGCTAGAAGAGTGGTAGAATTTTTTTATATAAATTATGATTCTTAGTGTTTAAAAGAAAGCTTTGTGCCAAATTTCACGTCTTATTTCTTTCAGTTTGATACGCTGATGATAAGTCAGGTTTCTTCTGGCTCCTTTAAAATATTTACCCGTTTGGACTTTAACACGATGACTAGCACTTTTGTAAATTCTTGCAAAGTCCAAATTTAACGAGTGACAGTCAGATTGTCCGAAAACATTAGGTACAAGTTCCATTTCATTTCTCAGACTACAATGCGAAAGTCATTTTGTCTCGAACGCAAATCGGTTGATTAGACTTGGATGGAGGATCCATCTGATAGGAGTAGGGATTTAGGAAGCAAAGAGAATTTCAAGTTAAACATGAAAGGAGGAGATGCTAAGAGGTCTTGGCAGAGGACTACCTATCTCATAGGGAAAGAAGGACGAATGGCAAAGAGATCGGGTGTTAAGTATTAAGCTAAACACTGTAGCATCATACGTGTTGTAGTTCGTGTTATTAAATAGTAGTCGATGACCTGCACCTACCTTCATGAAGTCGGTGATGTAGTTGCCCATGCAGAAGGTCATGTCGCCGATTTCGTTGGAGCAGGTGCCCATGGCGCCTTCGAGGAGCGTCTCAGTCATGGGGGGCATGTCATCCAGCGCGTTTCCTCGGTATACGTCATCGTCAGTATCCATGTCCAGGCCTGCCAATAGAAGATTCAGATTCAGATTTTTATTGGAAGAAACAAAATAATGATGGTACAGAACAGGTAAGGCCCGGTTTCCACAAAGGCGAGGACGAATTTTTCTATAGAATTTGACAGCGGTGTTGTGCGGTTGTGCGGAGCGGAAAGATGTGGAAATAATTAAATTGATTGTTTATTCAAAACATACTCCCTGAAAGGGCACACGTGTGTAGGTATTCATTATCATTTGTGACTATGAAAAAAGCCGTGTGGTAGACAGAGAAAGAACCACTACAGCTTTCCATGGATGAAGTAAGAGCATGCGGATATACAGCGGGGGGAGGGGGGAGGAGGGGACGCCCCTTTGTGGGACGGACCATTTAGAAGCAGCTCCAAAAATTTCAATTGACCTATTTAGACAAAGTTGCAACATGATCATGACATGCAGTAAAGGAGGTTAATGTAATGCAGATGGATTACATTTTATAACACCTTAAAGTCATATAATCTCACTTATCAATTTGTTTTATTTTATTGTTTGTCATTATGATTGTCTAATTGTAATAGGTAGTCCTTATTTAAATTATTTAATATTAAAAAGAGGGCTTGATTCAGGGATTTACTGGTAACCTAACTACCTTTATTTGTCATTAGACATTAGGTATAATGCAAGATCAAATCCAAATTTTTTAACTGGTGTCCAAAACACTAACTATGCAAAAACATTTTTTCAAAATTAATTTTTAACTTTTTAAAAATAATTTCAACTATTTTATTACCATCATCATGGCTATACAGTGGTGCAGCGTCAGCATTACTCAGTTTCATCCTGTTTACAAACACTTCAAACACTACACTTTCAAACTAAAACTTTTGCACAAAACTTGCAGCACTATCACAGTAAACTGAGATCATATTATAATCACAACATTGTGTTAAAAAAATGCAGTAGAATACCGCCGGTAATCACAACACTAATAATAAAAATAATAAATAAACAAAAATGATTTGCGATAGCTAGGCGACTGTCGCGCGCGCCTTCGCGGTTTGAGTGTTGAATAAAGAGAATAATAATTATTGAATGGCTGAGCCTCGTACGCCTCTCGACCGCCGGCCGGCCTCTGACGCGGAATGACGCAGCAAAAACCAAACCACAATACCATGAGAATGTGACCTACAACATAATAGTGATTATCGAAGTGACAATATACATTATACATATTTGCACACCTACTTCTCGTGTCATTATTACAGACTTGTGACAAAAAAGTAAAAGTATCACCGAATTTAATTGATAGCAAAGTTACTGGGTAGCTAAGTAATGCCCGGATTGTTCTATTGTTTTGTATACTATTTTTTTGTATTCTCAGATATTTATTAAAAAAAAAACTGGCAAAATAAAGATTTCATTGTTGTCAGGGGTTCATAAATGTATTTGATTGTTAAACAGAAAACAAATAGTTGTTGGATTCTTTCTAGAAAAAAATGTTATAAATATAAATTTGTATTAATGCAAAAACTAATTAATTGAAATATATACCTTCAAGTAAGGTAAATAATAACCATCAATTAATAAATAGACAACACAAACATACGAATGCTAACAATGTTTTGTTACTGTTTAACAGTAGTATTGTAAAAGCTATTTATATATGTTTTTAGTATATAGTTGCAAGAGGATATTAAGTTAAAGATAATACTTTATTGGTATTAATTTATCTGTGTCCTGCAAATTTTCATAAATCTACAATCCTTCACTTTCCTCTTCTATCTTTCCAAACCTTAAAATGCAATTATAAAATGTTTGTTTCGTTTTTATTATATTTTTAAATATCTAGAGGGTGCATAAAAGTAATGTACCTCCTACCTACTTTAAAAATATAAATAATACTTTTCTTTGACTTTGGTAAGGGATTGATTAGCTATTATTTTATGTTGAGGACTGAATAGGCCTCCTTTGATATATTTCATGTTATGACCTCAAAAAGATAAGCATGGTTACTAAATAATAACAAATACCTACATCATAAAGTTTAAAGAGATGCATGTTTGATCAGAAAGCACATAATTGTTTTATCTAATATTTGATCAATAACCAATAATAGCAACCGACTTGTATTATTTCCTAGCAAATAATATAAGTTGGTAAAAAACAAACTTTTATAGCTATGGTCTTACCTTCAATAATTATTACTGTCCAACGTGGAATTTATGCACTAACTTTCTTCGAGAGGGCTTTTAGGGGCCCCTACTTTTATATAACTATTAGAGAACGACAAGAACAATTTTTTTATATGCTTTTGCAAATTAATAGCATATCGATATAAACTACTTTAGGTTGCAAATATTGTCTTATGATGCAAAAGCTTAGCCTATAAGTATATGTAAGTTATTGCAATCGTTTTTTAAAAATTTGTATACTTTAATTTTATCACAAAAATTGGAAAAATAGCGTCGAATTTGGGCTAAACTTTTTGACATTGATTGTTCAATGACAATTATGAAAATGACAGACAGCTGGTCACATCTGACAGCTGACCACAGATTGTGCAGCTGACTGACTTTTTGGACGTTCCGAAACTCCTGAAAATTAGTATTTTTCGTCTAGAAATCAAGACTAACGTCTATTAGGGCGTTGTGTTGTGAGCGACTTACTGCGACTTACTCATAAAATGCGAAATGAACCATACTCTCTAATCTGTGAAATGAACCTATGGAAATGAACGCTCGAACTATGGCCCGAAAGAATGAATCATGAATTTGTAATACTTACAATTAGTTAAAAATACAATTGCCTTTTGGGATTCTAAATTTTGTAAAGTCAAACAAAATCTATGAATCATGATGAATAACCAGATCTGTGAATAACGTCTTGAATCGTTTTTAGCCAAAAGGATCACACTGTGAACGAATGATGAATGACATGAACGAATGAATCGAAATGAGTGAATGATCTGCATGCGACATCAAAAAAAATTGTACAATGGCAGACGCAAAGCAAGGTATTTTTTAATTATTACTAATAATTCGATAAATCGTGTGTTGTTTATACATTTAAAGTGATATTTCTTTACTTTACGGGTTCTTGATTTTGTTCGTTGATACTTTTATTCATATAAGTTCCACACTATTGAGAAAGAAGGATACTCAGTGAGTCCTCATGCTGCATCATCAACGTTATTTTTTATTTCTATCACTTACTTAGCGAGTCTCGAGACTTACTTTATTTACCCTTTGTTTCCCTTTTTGAAATCTTTGTTGTCATAAAGATTTCATAATATTTGGTAGAGTTTTGCATTCTTAAAAAAACAATACCAATACCTATTCTTCAGGCTAGCTACTTATGTGTAAGCAACACAATACACACTTGTTTGACTGTATTCGATGTGTAAGTCTAATTTTGTATTCTGCAAATTCTGAATTGTTTATTGAGATAGAAAATGGTGAGGAAAGTTGTAGATTTCGGTAGGATTAGATGTAAAATATAGTTTTCTGCAATTTGAATCCTTCAATTCAATTATGATCATACCAATCTAACACTTAATGTACTCTTCTCTACATTATTATTATTATGCTGCTATACAATGACAAAACATGTTGGTAACTTTTTAGGCAAATCTCCAATGGAGGACTATTACAATGGATCCTCACAGTCCCGTGTGGTGCTGGCCAAGCCAAGGCTCGGTGGATTCGGATCGTCCAGTTTTGCTTCTAGTTCTAACAAAAGCTGCAACCCGTTTGGTAAGTGAAACTCTTGCCAGTCTAAGAGCTGTCTGATTTTATACTCAAATGTTTACATAAAAAAGTAAAAAGTATTTTATTTGCCAGCAAGTTTTTCATGCATTACATGCAGCATTTACATGTTTCATTCTGTGCCCTATCTATGTCCTTGGAATAACATTTGCAGCTGTGTATTAAACATCTGACTCAATGCATAATAATAAGCATAAAACTAGAATGTTCTGTCTGAATCTGATAAGAATAAATTTGTTATTTTGTTTTCAGGCTCAGTATTGCGCCCACCACAGTTGAAACCGACCAGTAATCCATTTTTAAAAGTGACTGAGAATTTTGAGGCAGCTGAGAAAGATAAGGAAAAAGAAAAAGATAAGGATTCTGAAGGCACTTCTGAGGATAGGCTGAAAGATACTAAAGAGGAAACAGAGGCTCCTAAGTTCATCCCACTAGGTTCTGCTAATGTTACACCGAGGACTAGTAATCCAGTAGTAGCTCCAGCGCAAGCAACTGCCAGTTCCGCTGGATTTGTGTTTGGTCAGAATTTAAGTGAACGAGTAGTGATAAATGAGAATTTAAACAATGGGGAAGCATCATCAGTGGACCACAGTACAACCAATGGCGCATCCGAATTATTGTTTACAAGCGCTGCAGCATCCGTCAAAGAAAATAATCAGGTAGGAATATTCTAATTAAAACTTATCTATCCTTTAGACTGTGAGTCAGACTACAATTAATTTATAATTACAGTATTAATTAGTGGTATAATTGCATTTTAGAGTTATAATTTCATAAATATAATTTATTACCATTTGTTGTTCCTAGTACATAAATGTTATTTTGATGACTGATAGCTTTAGTTGCATTATGAAAACCACTAGATATGGTCATGGTCACACATTTTAGCACAATCAAATGACATCATTATTAGTGTAAACTTTGAGACCAAATGTTTAGCAGGAAATGTGATATTATTATGTCTAAAAGTTTTTATTGTGACATGTGTTTTATTTATTTATTTAATGCACATAAATCCCAGTACATAAGGCAAATTTAATGCCATTCAGTAATATTTTACATATTTTATTAAATATTTCTAAGGCAAGTTATTGCAATTAAGTTGTGTACTACACCTAGGTAGGTGTACTAAGTCAGCGACGAGCGAGACGCGACGATCAATGCAATCCTTGTCACTGACTTAGGATATCGCGTTGGAAGCCTAGTAGCGCCAACTTATACGGGCGTTTAGGTAGTAGGGACCTCATTCAAAGCTGCAAGGCTATATACTGTGTTTAAGTAATGGTTGGAGGTCCCATGCTGCTCTTGCCGATATGTCTCCTCCATCGGCCGTCGAATCTGTGTGCTATGATGTGCCTTGCCTAGGTGGACAGATGGCCTCATAAATTTTGCAGGCTATGAATGTAGGCCATTGTCACCGGTCAATCTAGAAATAATTGGGGAAGGCTTATGCAGAAGTGTAGCAGATCAATCAATGGGCTTAAATACTCCATTTACCACATTGCTGTAAAAAACCTGAAGGGGCCTTGCTCTGCAAAACTATGTAGTGGTGGACGTCTTGTGGCTCAGCTGATGATAATAATTTGTTTATTTATTTATTTATTTTAAGGACAGCCAACAAAGCATACACCTTATCTAATATCATAAACTTAATACATCAAACATTATGTGGTGTTACATACTACTACTAATAGAAGACAAAAATATTTTTTTTCTCTTTTACATAAATCATGTTTAGAGTCTACAGTTCGTTTCGGGTTCCAATCTTGATGATGATTGTTGTGTCACGCAGGACGAGGCAAGCTCAGGCGAAGCGAGCAGCAGCGACGGCGGCAGCCTGGCGGCCGCGGCGGCGGAGTACGAGCGCTCGCACGCGCGTCCGCCGCCGCCCACCGCGCACTACAACGTCACCGGCGAGGAGGGCGAGACCAACGTGCTGCAGGTAACGCGGGCTTATGGCGTGGGAATAGGAGCGATATTGCAACGTCCGCGGTAGATGGAGCGCCAGACCAACGTGCTGCAGGTAACGCGGGCTTATGGCGTTGGAATAGGAGCGATATTGCAACGGCTGCGGTAGATGGAGGGCGAGACCAACGTGCTGCTGTAACGCGGGCTTATGGTGTTGGAATAGGAGCGATATTGCAACAGCTGCGGTAGATGGAGGGCGAGACCAACGTGCTGCAGGTAACGCGGGCTTATGGCGTTGGAATAGGAGCGATATTGCAACGGCTGCGGTAGATGGAGCGTGAGACCAACGTGCTGCAGTAACGCGGGCTTATGGCGTTGGAATAGGAGCGATATTGCAACGGCTGCGGTAGATGGACCGCGAGACCAACGTGCTGCGGGTAACGCGGGCTTATGGCGTTGGAATAGGAGCGATATTGCAAGGGCTGCGGTAGATGGAGCGCGAGACCAACGTGCTGCAGTAACGCGGGCTTATGGCGTTGGAATAGGAGCGATATTGCAAGGGCTGCGGTAGATGGAGCGCGAGACCAACGTGCTGCAGGTAACGCGGGCTTATGGCGTTGGAATAGGAGCGATATTGCAACGTCTGTGGTAGATGGAGGGCGAGACGCAATGTTGAACTTGATGTTAACTTCTTGTGTCGTTGTAATAAGTGCGATTTTGCAACATCACCGCGCATACACTACCTGTTTAGTACAGAGTAAGACGTTATTTTGCCTTGTTTGGAGTTCATGTGGCTTGATTTGACATCATCAAAGCCATTATGTGATATTTTTCCTGGTTTAATTAGGCTAGCGCTTATCGATTGTCTGGCGATGCCTTAGTTAACGGCATATTTCCTCAACAAAAGAAGAAATAAGCTTCAACTTTCAGTGTAATGCAGGGCCTAATGAATTCCAAATTGTAATACCCATAATATATTATCAAAAACACTATAGTCATCAATTTACTATTTATTTTTCAGATATCCTGCCGCCTTTTCGCGTGGGAGGCCGGTAGCTGGCGCGAGCGTGGCCGCGGCGTCCTAAGGCTCAACGACCCGCCATCGGGCACTACCGGCGGCGCCGCGCGACTAGTCGCACGCGTGTCGGGCTCGCTACGAGTCGTATTGAATACCAAGCTGTGGCCCGGGATGGTGGTGGAGCGGGCCGGGACCAAGTCGCTGAGGATCACCGCGGCTGACGCGCAGCAGCAAGTCAAACTGTTCCTGATCATGGTGAGTGTGGGACTAGTCGCGACTAGTCGCACGCATGTCGGGCTTGCTACGAGTCGTGCTCAATACCAAGCTATGGCCCGGGATGGTGGTGGAGCGCGCCGGGACCAAGTCGCTGAGGATCACCGCGGCCGACGCGCAGCAGCAAGTCAAACTGTTCCTGATCATGGTGAGTGGTGGAACTAGTTGCGACTAGTCGCACGAGTATCGGGGTCGGTACGAGTAGTGCTCAATACCAAGCTGTGGCCCGGGATGGTAGTGGAGCGCGCCGGGACCAAGTCGCTGAGGATCACCGCGGCTGACGCGCAGCAGCAAGTCAAACTGTTCCTGATCATGGTGAGTGGCGGCAGCAATAGTCGCGACTAGTCGAGAATGTGTGTGCAGCTCGTCCACACGACTATACCTTGATTTTTTAGAATCCAGCAGAGATGTAAACAAAAACTTTCATACACAATTACACCATAATCACTTACGTGTTCATAATATCATACACATTATTTAACAAGCCCATGAAACCAACTTTATTTTCACGTTTATGCAAGTTTGAAATCAATCTTTATAATTATTTTAGCAAAATACGTGGACGATGAAAATTTGTGAGACTTGTCAAATTGACTTGACGTTTAAAATCATGTGTTATCTCCATATTGTCTATGACTTGTCTTTGACACATCAGTGCTGTAACCTGTGAGTCATAGACAATAATCTGTAAATTTAATTGATATCATTTTAAGTATTCACTTATTCCGATTACTGAATAATTTGAAATAAAAAATATACGATACTTTGTTTAGTTTTCCAGCGATAACTTCGACAGATAACGTAAAATTATTTTTCAACTTTTAGTGTATACTTTTTCGGAGTCCGTTTAATTTTTAGTCGGTTTTATTTAAACGAAATTATTTTACTTTTTTTTGCAATTATGCTTACGTATTGTTCCATTGCTTATTTTCCTATATAAGTAAATAAAAGAAAAGAAAATAAAAATATTCTTTCAATTGATAGCATCTTAAATTACCTCCCTAGTGGAATAGAGCAACAAAGAACTGAGCGAGCGAGATGTCACTAGTAGCAACACTGTGAAACAGAACTTTTTGAAGTTTAATAACTTTACGGATATCATTGATTGTTTACTGTCCAGTGTGATTTTTGATTACATCTGTGCATACAGTTTGTTTCCTGTTCTCGAAAAATTAATAATCAGTTCACATTAAATGTTGCGACTTTGTTGCATATTTTTAGTATTTTGACGATCACCCGGCGCCGATGATACGCAAGTACTACAATAATTTCACTTCGCGATTAACGAGAGGTTTTGTCGCATCACTACTTCACAGACTAAAAATATTTTTATGTCAGTTGGCCATTTTTGATGACATTTTTGCTGATTTCTAAAAAATTAGACTATAGTTAGATTTACATACATGTGCAACTAGTCTGAATCCTGTGGCTTCAGATTACGATGAGCTGAGTGTCCTAAAATTAGTTGCGTTAATTACTTAACACTAGTTTTCAGCTTTTCACAGGCGGCAGATGGATCTGAAATACTCGCTTTGGAGTCATTAGCTCTTAGAATAGTAGATTAAATTGTAAAATAGGAGATCTGTAGTTAGAGTAGACTAGAAATTAAAGTGTTTTTTTTATTCCAGGGCGCACCAGGCGACATCAACCAGCTGTACAGAACTCTAACCGCACGTATATCCGTCAACAAGCGCGTGGGCAACTGCTCCCAGAACTCCACGTCGCAGAAGGCCGCCGAGCGACTCGAGGCCGCCGCCGACGAGGCCGAGTACTTAGACAAGGCCAACGACGACGTCTACGGCCGCGAGGAGACCCGGTACGACGACAAGGAGACGACCGACGCCCCCCAGGACACGCCCACAACCAGACTCGAAGCCCCGCCCCAACGAAAGACTGAGCCCGAAACCAGCGTCGACGACACCCCAGACAAGGAAACCAAGTCGCTCAAGCGGAAAGAACCGGCCGAGGACGAAACGTCGCCTAAGAGACAGTGCCCCGAAATATTAATAGAGTGATAACGAAGGACCCAGTGTAAAGATTGTGTTGTACGTAAACGTAGGTTCGTCCCACATCATGCGAGCTCTGGATTTCAAAATCTTATGTATCCGAGGAGATCTGTAGAGATATTTATGATTAAATTAATATAGCCTATTATGACATTGTTGATTATTAACGGAGCGTCCATTTCTTGACGATCACTACCGCACGGGCAGTTAAATTTATATTAGTACAAAAACGTTGTAAAATATTTTTGGCTTAAAGTAATTTCACATTCCAATTGTTGCAAGTGAATGCATTGAAAAGCATGATCGGCCGGAGCTGACTACCAAATAAAACAACTAATGTGGTTTATTTTCTAATAGTTGATAAATAAATAATTTTACATTACAGTCATGTATCATTGTAAATACCTGCATGATTCCCACTTTGACTGTTGTACAAATAGATACATTGTTTAACATTTTAGTATTTCATAACCCATTTTCGAAGAAGAATATATAATTTATTTGTAAACCGTGTCGTGGATATTATCCAATTACTTTGATACGGAACAGTCGTAGAAACCGTTTATTACAAACAAGTAAATTATTACCTTGTGTCGTTTCGTTTGTCTAATTGGTGCAGGTTAATTTCACAGATAAGTGTTAACGGAGACCAATCATGTGCATCTAATTGATGTGTTGATTGGTAGTTCTAATAAGTAACTTGAATATTATAAAAGGTGATGTATTTTACACAGGTTAAAACGAGTTATGATCGTAATAAATATTATCTGTTGTATTTGAAGTCCTTTAACTAAAAATCTAAAATGAAATTTGATGACACAGGGCTATGTCTACCTCTGTAACTAGCTATCTACAATACAGCTTTATTGCCTTACTAAACCCGATGAAGTCAATAAAACGAAATAAATCAATTAGAGAATAATAGGAAGGCTGAAACTATATCAACAAGTTTTTTATTATTACGGTTTGTTCATATCGTGCATCGTAAAAAATGACATCACACTGTATAATGGGAATGTGTTTATTGTTTGGACACATGTTACTGTAGCACTAAACAAGGAAAAGTGACTGCTTTTCAATATGTTTCAGGGTTTGAGTCAAGATGGAAGGTCCTTCGACTTACTCTACCTTTAGAGCTTTCGCCCCCCACTTCAATGCTCTCGCTAGAGTAGGGTACTTCAAACTGATAACCCCGATTTCTCCTACCCGGTTGATTTTACACAACTGTTATCGTGGGTTTATATGGTTGTTAGTTCTGTCGTACAACCTTCAGCAGTTGATAAGGATAGTTCAGGTATGACTTGTGAAAATCATCACCATCATCACGCCATTTAGTTTCCATTGCAGGAGCACTTTCTCTAACCTACTAGAGCATTGGTGCCCAAAGTGGGGGGCGCGCTCCCCAGGGGAGGCGCAAAGACCTTTAAAGGAGGGCGCAGGCCATCTATGTACTTGAATATAAAAAACCGAATTAGACCAAGGGGGACCAATGGAGAAGGGGGCGCGTCTCAAATAAGTTAGGGAACCCCTGTACTAGAGGCCAGAAGAGGGAGGATTTGGCCTACATTCCCCACGTTGGCCAGACGGGTTTAGGAAGCCTGAACTCGATGGTCGCATTTTTGTCCAATAATGGCCTTACGGCATCACGGGAAAAGTGGGAGAGGTCCTTTCTATACTGTCGGAGCCACACGGCTGACGACTTTTAAGATGAGTCTATTCGAACTTCCAAACAGCAGTATATTGGAAAGTTTTATAGTATTTTTTAAAGAGTCAATAATATTTTTATTGTACGTTTCTGGTTCTTGGCTTTTAGACACGGCACAGTACAGACGAGATGGTGGATACCCTGTTCATAATGCTGACTACCCTCAACACGCTGGGAAAGCAAGTGGCCTTAAATGCGCGCGTGCGCCGCGTGGATCGGATCCTCAACGTCATTAACGGTTAGAACTCTTTGTTCTAGGAGTTATATTCCCGTAACTAAGTAGTTACGGGAATAAAAAGACTTCTACTGCTTCTATTGACTTGTTTAGAGTCGTACATTTCAAAGGGTAATTCAATATCGATGTATCTACATCGGTATCTACCTACTCTTGTTGCGATCGTATGACCTTCATAAAGCAAATGTTATATTACTATTGGATTGCTTTGGCACGGTCGTAACTTTTTAGTGGAGGCCGCGAATCATGCTTGCTGATCTGAAGTTCGTGGCTAAGGTTATGCTAGCCGATGTAAGTAGATATTGAATTGAGAAGGTCGTTTTATATTTTAATTTGTTTCCTCTAGGCCCTATATTCGCTGCGAAAAATGTAGAGCACGTAGAACTGATGAAACTAAACGAAAAGACCATGGCACGCCTGTTATATTTTTTCCAAGGCATGGCGATGACGGGGTGCGTCATGCATGCCACGTACCCTTTGATCAATAAGGCCTTAGGTCAGGATGAGGTTGCTTCTTATTTTTCTTCTGAAACTAATGGATCCCTAACGTAAGTATTACACAACACACAAAGGAGTGAGTGGTAGTTGGTACATAGCTACTTGTAAAACTGATGGCAATTGGGGCAGGGCAGATAAGTTCTAGAGTAGTGACCACAAACCGGAAAGTGAAAGGTCGTGGAAAGGTGACTGGATGCGCTTGCGAATCCTTTGAGGCGGCCTTTGTCCAGCAATGGACATCTTTATTTGGCTAAAAAGAAGAGAAAAATATATTTGGTGTTATAATTTTAACTTTACAGCTATGAATTAGCGACATGGTACTTATCCCTGGTACTCACAATCCAAGCCTATGGTAACATTACCATGGATTGTACCATTTCGGGATTTTACGCAATGGCCAAAGCACAGCTTCAAGTTTTAAGATACAACCTAGAACATCTTGTGGATATTGATGAGGAGATGGAATCAAAAGATAGTAAGATGCAAGAAAGATTTGCATACCAGGATAGTCAGGCTATACAGTCACGTTTAGTGCATTGTGTGCGACATCATCTACAGATTAAATGGTAAATAAGATCAGTACTTACTTTAGGCATTATTAATTGCAAAATGTAGAGTCACATCTTATCAGTTGGTTCTCAGAATGAACTTATCTTTACAGGTTTGTGAAAGAAGTAGAGTCAATCTTCTGTGAGGCGATGACTGTACAATTTTTGATAATGGCATTTGTTATTTGCATGACTGTTTATAAAATTGTCGGGGTAAGTCCTTACTTATTATTCACGCGTTATTAAACAACTTAATGTTGGATACGAGCTATGCTACGAAAGTACCTACGCTAATATCAAAAAACAATAACTTATATTGTGTTTCTTAATACCTAATTTATGATATTTTTTGTAGCTTAGTGTATCATCAGCAGAATTTTGGATGGTGTTTGTGTATCTAAACTGCATGCTGTCGCAACTTTTCATTTATTGTTATTTTGGGACTCAAGTAAAAGTTGAGGTGAGTGTACATAATGCAGTGGTAGTTTTTTCATATTGCAAATGCAATAATAATATAAAAGAATAAACGACGATCGGTACATAAAACAGAATAGGGGAGACTGGGGCTGGTCCTAACAAATTTTGATTTGAGCGTAATATTTTCTAAACTGCTTTAGCAAGAAACATGGTTTTTTGGTACGTGATGTCAAATTTAATGAGCTTTACGTAAAGTACAACAAAATGTATATAATAATTACCATATCTGAGAAAAATCGAGTTTTGCCAAACAAGTCACTTGTTAGATCTTACCCCCGGTTTGGGGTTGGTTTTAACATCGCTGGGGAAAGTTTTAACAGCGGGGGTAAGAAATAATTTATAGTTGGGAATGGGATTTTGGCTAAGATAAACAACAAAATAATAATCAATGTTTATTAGAAACACTAATAAAATTAAATGCGGTTCCTTACCGTTCATAAAATAAACAGAAAACTTAAATTTTATTAGTTAAATAAACTGACTCACTCAATCAGCATTACTCAAACCAAAGAACAAAAAATAATTTTTGATCATCAAATTATCATTGAAATTCGGCTCCTTGCCGTTTAAACATGTGTAATAAACTTAAAACTTACTAAATCTATCTTTATCAAATAAAATAACAAAAAAAATACTCCTCTAATAAATCAACATACAACTTTGGTTATAAAAGTCAGTATTACTCAATGTTCGGGGCAAATATTAACGCGTTAGAACCTACCCCGTGCATTTTGTTAAAACCAACCCCACGACCTCATTTTGCACAAAATTATTGTTTTTCTTTTACCGGTTATATTTTCGATTAAAACTTTGAAATTAATGAAAAATACAATAACTTCGGATTTATGCAATACCAAAGCCAATTTTCTACGATACATATTTAAAGAGTAATGTAAAAAATTAAACACGTAAAAAAGTTCATTTTCCTGTGAAATTGGAGGCGTCTGACGCAACCTGCTCCCGTGACGCTTGGCCGGCAACTAACAGGTCTAGACACGTTCGCGCTTATTCGTAGGCACAAAGTGCGTTGGAATTAGCGTGGTAAGTCGAATAGGTTCTATGTAATTACGCTGTTAGTATTTACCCCTGTTAAAACCAGCCCCAGTCTCCCCTACTGTCGCACGCATCATATGTTAGTTGAAATAGTCACGATTTTGCATCGAAAATATGTTGGCTGACTGAAGAGCTTTCGACTCTACGTGGAAGCTTTTAGGAGATAAAATGATTTTTCTAATGAATTAACTACTTACTTGTTACAGAGTGAATTTATAGCACAATCAGCGTACTGTAGTTCCTGGTCCCGTCTGTCCCCTGCATTTCGGAGACAGCTGGTGATTCTGATGCAGTGTGCGCGTCCAATAGTCCCTTGTGCCGCGAAAATCGTCCCCGTCTCTCTGGAGACTTACATCGCGGTAAAAAAACTAATTATTATCTAAGTACGTAGGAATCATTGACTTTACTAACCAAACCAGTTTGGCCCTAAGGTTGACTGGAGGAAAATGCCGAAAGGCATTAGGTCCGCCTTATGTACACCGTTCTATGTGCATATAAGTTTTAAATAAAATAAATAAATAAATAAAACCAGGAAAAGAGGGTGTACGTATGGTGGTCATAAGGATTCATAGTATTTTTTATCGCAAATGCTATCTAACAAAATGTTTTCCGATTAAAACATGCCTGAAATTAAAGCTACGAATTTTAAATACAATCTTTCATCTTTTCAACAGGTGTTAAGAGCTTCGTACACACTGTTTACAATACTCGACAAGCAATAGAATTCCTGGAGCAATAAAACGTAGCTACAAATATGATGATAGATCTATATTTGACACAACTGCTTTCAATAAAGCTAGCTATATAAAAGATACACGGATGAAGAGTGGAGTCGAACAACACTGGGGTATTATAAATCGTTATTATTATGTTTTCACACGCAATAAAGAATGTTAACAAATTGATCCGCTTTCATTTCCCAATTATATTCTAAGGAGTGTAAAAGATGATTTAAAACGTTGGTGTTAGTCGTAACGTAACTTTTAATGAGTAAACAGCAATTTCCTTGAAGTCGAGAAACTTTTAACTGTGATTGTCCATCGTGCATCGCTGACTGATTAGTTTTTCTTTGTATGTACTAACAAAAAAGATAACACAAATGTGTGTTAGGTACATGATGAGAGATGGTGTTTTTATCTAGATATAATATAAAGCTGGTTTCAGGAGCCATATGGCTAGTTTCAGGAAATCTACCTATTTTACAAGATTTCATTTTCATCCCAATAGTGTCCGTTCATTCGGTATAAAAATGTAAGATAGAATAAAGTTAAATCTCTACTATGCCGTACTATTTGTGCAGTAACTATCAGCGGTCGTAAAATTGACCACGGAGCGGTCGATTGTCGCGAATCGTTGCGCGCGCGGCGGTGACGACACCGCGCGTTGTTGTGGCTGGATCCGAATTCCATTGTTTCATGTTTCAGTTATTCTTATTTCGAATCGTTGTCAAGTATTTTCGTGTGAAATCCCACGGGATAGGGACGCGGGCTAGTAGTGATTCGCTGTGTAATAAACTTTTTGACAATCCACGGTAAATTAAGCTTTGTTTTATTCATAACGAGACATTTTACTGTAATGCGTTTTTCAACTAACAAACAAAATGGTAAACAATACAAAACATTGTCGTCCGCTGTTGGAATTTGCAAAGGAGTAACATTGAGGTCGTCCAAATATATGTTTTATTTTCTATCATTTATCCGCTATAGCATTCTCGTGCTTGTAAAATAATTATTTTGAGCACCTTATTTTTGAGATCGTTTAAAGTGTTGTGCGATTCGGCGGGCGTCGGCCGTTGAGTCACGCGGACTCCGCCAGACGGTCCAGGAGGCTGAGCCCGCCTCTTCAGTGCTCCGTACGTCGTAAGTGCCGAAAGTCGTGTAAAAAGTTGTATCCGGCCGCGAATAGGTAGCGCCCGGAATTCCGTTTATAAATACGCGGTTCGTACGTGAGCGTGAAGCGGCGCAGCGGCCGAGGAGCGGCAGCGCCGGAGGGCCGGAGCGCGCCGCGATGCGCACGCGCCGCTCCCGCCGATGATATTCACCGGCGGGGGGCGCCGCCGCACCTCGCCCGCGCCCCGCGCCCGCCCGCGACCCCCCGCGCCGCCCGCGCCCGCGCCCAGACAACATGCCAACAACGTAAGTATACAAATCCCTTTACCACCTAAAAACTCAAATACTTTTCATTGTAATCCCGAATCCTTGGTTTTCATCCGAATTTGTATCAAAGGCACACTCGTTTCGTGTTTTTCTGTCAATTAGCAACGCGGATGATGTTTATTTATACGTTCATTCATGCTAATATGCAGCATGCTTCGGTTTATGACTCGTAGTAATCGTTTCGCGCATTAATTAGATACCATAATTTTAGTGAATTGTATCTGCAACCATTTTTTATAAACTTATACTAAATACAAGGTCTTTATTTGGAAAAACATGAAAGGAATTTTCACGTGGCGTGTAGTTGTGTGCATTTGGTCTAATTGCCTCGCGCGTTGGCAGAAGCGTGTTGATTGTAAACATAATTTCAGGAGTTTACGGTTATACCAAAACAAAGCTGTATTTTCCTATAACAATATGCATTAGCGTAGAACCGTGCATAGAAGGGGTAATTTAATTATCTGCTGGATATTTTAATAAAATCATGTAGTTGTTTATAAATAGGTCATAAGAGTTTCACGAAAATGCATCGGGAACGCTGCGCAGATCAACAACGCTACCTACAGACACCTGAATGAGCACGCCGCGCTGGAGTTACAGTTCCATCGTTTACCGCTTGCCTCGTCGTAGTACATCTATTTATACCCATGCATTTAGTCCGTGATCTGGTACCGCACTTAACCTTGGTGTTCAATCGGCTGCGATCAATAGGAGGTACCTACCTACACCTTACATAATAATATTTCACGCTCCAACTATTGCATTATGGAGTAGATGTAGAGACAAGTAGGGCAGAGTATAGGTATTAGATTAAAATAAAGAGTGTTACATACCTACTTATGTATGTATTACATATTTGTAACTAGGTACTTCTCTGAAAAAATACTTTTCTTAAAAATGGGAAATACAATCGCATCACATAGGTACGAGTATCGCAGTGTTAATTTTATAGACTTCCGGAATACTTAACTTTATCTGAAGCTGTAAGTATATGCTACGTGTACCTACAATTAAATAATATTTAATTACTATAAACATCGGAAATACAATTCGAAAAATGATTTTATTTATTGTTAGAAACTGCAATTTAAAGTTGTAAGTGTGCTTGTAATGAAATAATATAAAGTAATTGTAATTGTTCACTGAAGTTTATTAACCAGAAATTATTTAATACCGCGCGATCGAGGACGTCCTGAGTTATTCTATACGTGATCACAATGAAACTAAGTACATAGTTAACTATAAGTTGTATTGTAGTACTATAGCGTGCTGTATGTATTATGGGCTTGCCCTTACAGGCCGGCTCGCAGCCCTCGTGAGTCACGCCACGCTTCACGTGTCCAGTTTCACGCCATCCAACCTGAATAACATGACAAACGAATTCTCAATTTTGCCATTAGCCATACATACTATAACTCAAAGCCGTAATCGCCCGGATCTATGCCAGGGAATGCGTAAAAGAGACCTTGGTGCTCGAAGCAACGCTTTCTATGAATGCTGTTGCATCTAGTAGCGTCCCTTCTGCTGAAAGGGCGTTACATGAGTGCACGATTCGCCGTTATTGGCTATGACATACATACTTGTCTGTCTTCGCTGGTGGTGACGTGAGTTGGCGATGCGGCGCGCCACCTCATCCGCGGCATGGCATCCTGGTTCTGGGTATGTCAATGTCCAATTTCTCATTTCGTGGAAATCGACGACCGGCTCACTCAATTAAATTTATCTCTGCATGGTAAACGGATTTTATTTAAAACCAACACAAATTATTTTAGCAGGCATCAAGGTGCGCGCATCACTGCACTCCAACGATTGCCAAATTCAAATAATCATATGAAATCGTAGATAGATATTTACGCAATTCGAGCATTTAACGTATGGCTCGAAATTCGCATAAAAGTAAATCAACCGCATACTGGCAACAATTTGTTGGTATAAATTCATAAAATGAAAGCATAAATTCATTCAATTTCACTCCACGTATTTTTTTACATCGACGTTCCGTGTTTACTGAAGTAAATGCATCTTTGTAATATTATTTATTGTTGTCTAGTCTTTTTAGTGGCGCACGATTGTTGGCAATCAGTCAAGTCAGCTAATCTTAATTGTTTTAACACACTCAATCTCGCTCTTCTAATTAAACCATACATACTTTAAAGACCACAGGAAATAATTTTGGTAAGTATGAAAGATAAAAATAGTGGTTTCAATTAAACCACATGAGTAAATAGAACGGTCAAAACCATATAGCGTGAGTGATTTTATTACCATACCCCGTGTAATTTAACGATGAACGCACTGGAAATCACAAAGCAGGAAGCACTATAAAATAGTTAATATACTCCTATTGTATGCGCTGTTACTATAATCCGTGTCAAAGTTTATGAGCGAATACCGTGTATATGACAAGTCTCAAGCGTAAAGGCCAACGTATGAGTAATGTATCTACGAGTATGACGACTACGAAATTTTGAGAATTTCTGATCATGGGTCATTATACAGTACGAGTAATAATAGTATCTTATCAATTTAAAAATAATGCTGCGTGGTAATAATCCTGTCAGCCTTTTGGGCACACATACCTTGGGGGAGGCCTTTGTCCAGCAGTGGACGTCATTTGGCTGAAACGAACGAACGAACGAACCTAGTAGGAGGCCTGCCCACACTACGTCTTCCAGCCCGTGGTCACAACTCGAGAACTTTTCTGCTCCAACGGCCATCGTCTCTACGAGCTATGTGCCCCGCCAACTGCCACTTGATTTTAGCAATTCTAAGTCGCGGGAAGAGCCTGGATGCGGGCAGCGCAGGACCGTTCATTGTGGAAAACCTTGGGGAGGCGTTTGTCCAACAGTGGACGTCATTTGGCTGAAACGAACGAACGAACGAACTATGAAGATATTATAAATACTATTAACATTATTACCTGTCAATTTCCAGTGGTTCCCGGGCGCGGCGTGCGGCGAGGGCGAAGCGCCGCGGCTCTCGCGCGCCAAGCGCATCACCCAGCGGCGTGGGGCCATCAAGCACCACAAGTGAGTACCTACAATGAACAGTTAATACAATTAATAGACCTTATCCTTATGGTAATGAGCAATCGCCATAGGGTTTTTCGCTATTCGCTGGGTGCGAAGTACTAGGTGGGGGGGACATAATCTATCGCAGCGCTCATGGTGGTCAAAAGTAGAAATAATGTTAGCTCTGTCATCAGATGTATCTGTCAATGGCAAAGCGATTCTACATAATACATTTTAATATCATTAATTAATCGCATGAAAAGGGTCCTACTGGGAACTTAAATAAAAGAGTGGACTGTATTTCGATAGGGCTGTTTTAATAGCCGTTTACAATTTGGAAATAACTAAACTATACAACGTGGTAGTACAAAAATGAGTCACAGTAGTTGTTGTGCACAGATGTTTGCCTTATGATGAGAGCGTGAATTATTGAACTCTGCCCTTGTTTTGTTCTTAATTCTTCTACATCTCGGACTTGTCCAGCCAATACCAACAACTTTCCTTTAAATACGGTTTGTGGTTGGAATTTGATATTGTAACTCTCACAAACCCGGTCTTCAAAACGATACTCATTTCGATCTGAAAACGATATTTAATTTATTACTAGCGATACAGAAACATTTAAATATATTTACTGTTATATAATGAAACCGTTAAAGTAGCTTTTTCTTTTTGTTTTACTGTAAAACTACAACTATAAATGAAGTAAACAAACCCTGACACAATCAAAATTAAACACACTTTTTGGACTTACCTCATTTGATTTGAATGACCAAAATGATTTCAAAACCTTTTTTCCACCCAAATCGTGGTATCACAACAATTTATTAGTTTAAAATATTTGTTATTTTTTCATTTCGATATTTTTTCACAAATATACGACCTAAATGTCAATGTGACAGAGCCCACAAAGTTGTGGACGCTAGTTGGCGCTGTAATCGTGCACGGAGCCAATAGCATTTATTCTATATATATAAAAGAAAGTCGTGTTAGTTACTCCACTTATAACTCAAGAACGGCTGAACCGATTTAGCTGAAAATTCTCAGGGAGGTAGTTTAGAGCCAGGAGAAGGACATAGGATACTTTTTATCCCGTTCGAAATTAAAAAAAAGTCTGCTTATTTATTGCCATTAAGGCGGAACAAAGTTCGCCGGGTCAGCTAGTTATTTATATTAGAGAAACAAACAATTTTGATATACATATTTTTCGCACAAACATCACATCGCACCAATAAAGCATCGATGGAATAAAATATCGCTCAACTGAATTACCGACACAACGTGTTCGATATAATAAAAATCGAACTATCAACTTTCGAATACAAGTAGCGAACCCATCCATATTACTCCCTAATACTATTAACAGATGATTTTTGCAACAAAAATATTTAGTCTGATGAAATGAAATAAATAATGTGCTGCCGTCTTTACTTACGTCTTGAAGTCAAAAAAATACCTTAAAAAGTACCTTTCTTAAAATTTTCATAATTCGGAATTACGATTAGGGTGAAAACTGCTACGATTCGTAGCATCGGAAGTCGGATAACCGCTTTCGACAGGGCAGCTACGGCTCGTAGCAGCGTAGAGGTTTCGTAGCCTAAGGGCGCGGGCGCTACGAGGCTACGTAAGCACCCGTTGATGTCTTTCGACAAGAAGGCAGCTACGGCTCGTAGCGGCGTAGAGGACTCGTAGCCTAAGGGCGCTACGAGGCTACGTAAGCACCCGTTGATGTCTTTTCTAAGGTTCTTTTCTAGAGAAAGCAATTTGATTTTATGCTGCTTAAAAAAAAATCCGTGTACGGTGATTGATAACATTGTATAATAATTTAATTTATGTACCTACCTACTAACTTATATGAAACAAATAAACAAATCTTGATTTGTGTTATATGTAACTGTCGATCACTGTATAAAAGTAGTTTAATTTCTTCCCTCATCCATTTGTACACATGACCTTATAATAAGTAGCTATATGCATCTTATGTACGATTATATGGATCTACAGTGCAACTATACAGTGTGAGTCACGTTAAAGTGTACATATGAAAATAGATGAAACTAGACCTATTTTTATCGACAAAAAAGAGGTCAAAAATGTTTTGAGATTTTTTTTTAATTTTTTATATAATTTTTTTTCTTCCAATTACTTATTGTAAAGAAAACGTAATAACTTTTAAACTAAGCGGTATATCCTGATAAAATAAAAACAGTAATAATGCTAAATAACAGGCGATACTAAAAAAAATACATAAAATACACAAAAAAGGCCAAAAAATAATAAAAAAATATACTTTTTGAAAAAAATCTGCTATGAAATTTGTGTTTTTTTGGTTATTTGATAAATTTCTCCAAAAAATGTCCCTCTAACCGGTGGTTTTTATTACTTTTTATTATTCTCTATCGTATTACCTTTGTAAAACTAATAATCACATGTCTCTATCCCTATCACAACATTTGCTATGATCGTTTGAAAAATGCCTACCACAACATTATTCTCCGCTACAGGTAGAGACAATTTTAATTTTAACTAAAATGCTTATTTTACTTCGAAATCTTTTGTTTTTATTTGAAATCTAACTTGTCTTTATCAAAATTACAAATCTAGAGCCATTTTCAGTTTCGTTGTTAACGAAGCGTTGAATGGCGCGCCCCGAGAGGCTTAGTTCAAACGATCATTGCAAACGTTGTGATAGGGGTAGAGACATGCGATTTTTGGTTTTACAAAAGTAATACGATAGAAAATAATACAAAGTAATAAAAACCACCGGTTATAGGGGCATTTTTTGGAGAAATTTATCAAATAACCAAAAAAACACGAATTTAAAAGAAGATTTTTTTAAAAAAGTATCATTTTTTAATATTTGTTGGCCTTTTTTGTGTATTTTATGTATTTTTTTAGTATTGCCTGTTATGTAGCATTGTTACTGTTTTTATTTTATCAGAATATACCTCTTAGTTTAAAAGTTATTACGTTTTCTTTACAATAAGTAATTGGAAGAAAAAAAAATCTATAAAAAATTTAAAAAAAATCTCATAAATTTTTTGACCTATTTTTTGTCGATAAAAATAGGTCTAGTTTCATCTATTTTCATATGTGCACTTTAACGTGACTCACACTGTATGTATACATTTCTAACTAACTGATACAGGTAGGTACTTAGACGACTTTCTCTGTCGTAAACAGAATATACGGTCATTATTTTACGAAGTCGCTGTCTTGACTAAGCCAGACCGACATGCTTTATGTTCTATCCAATACACAGATTAGAATGATTTAACCACACAGACATTGCGTAGATAAGTAGGTACCTATTCGTACTTACTAAATGTTTTGGATTTATTAAAAATGGAAGTTTGCCATAGTGGTTGCTATAAAAAAAGCAGGGGGCGAACCAGACATTTCGTCATAAGAATGGCCAATAGCTGTGCGATTAAAAAAATCTCTTGTATTCTAAAATGTCCGCACGTGAGGTGTTGTAAGTCTTAATCGCTTTGAACTGCGGCCAACCGTCTGTCTTCGCGAGACTTTTCACCTTTGTTGAAAGTATAATAGGTCTATTTACCCAGGGGAACAATTCATATGGTGTGTGAAATTGAATGTTATGTCTGCCCAGTAATGTACAATACAGCTTGCCGCCCTCAGCAGTTAATTTTGTAATGTAAACGTTTGTAGACATAACACGCCCTTCAAAAGTACTTACATTCTCTTGTCTTGTCTTTGTAGTCAAACGCTTGACTGCTCAGTAGTTCGCGAAAATCTGGATTTTTTGGACATGTTTCCAACGTGGATCCGTGATCGATCCGATTATCTTTTCAGATACCATACGATTTTTCAATATGTATGTAGATTAGTAATTGGATACTTACTTTTCTGTAATATTTTGAAATCAATAACAAAGTTTTAATAGTAGAAGTGTAAGATAAATGCTTGTATTTAACGCCCTAAATGAAAATTATTTTATATGTAAACAGATAATATTTTATGCAAATGAGGTGTCAAAGAAGTGAAAAGCACAGCAGGATGGAGCTAACAGTAGTTTGTTGCCAAATAATTTATTTTCGTTTTCACCACAAATTCTCGCATAATATGTAGTACCTGCCCACATGAATGGTAAATTTAAATGTAACAAGTGTAATAAAGTGCCACGATTCGGTGCGGTCTTTCATCTGAACTTTCTTTGTAGTTTCTTGATTGTTCAAAACATTAAAATACATTTTTGTTCCAAAATCACACTTATAACGACTAAATAAGATTCTACCACGCTTTAGCTTGATGTGCAGTCGTCGGTACATGTTTGGTAGTACAGTCAGCGTCAAACAGCGTATAATCGTGACGACCAACGTAGCCAAAAAGTTCGCAACACGTCTTTGTTCCAATTGGAATAAGGTCGTGTTGTCAATTTTTTGGCCACTTTGGTAGTCACGACCTATTTGACGCTGACTGTACTTGTAAACAAAAAACATTGTCCAATGTGTCAGCTCACATGCATGTTAACGACGTATCTTGGCATTCCGAAGACGAAGACGAATCTATAACGACTTGTCTGAAGCCAATATGTAAACCGTTTCAGTCACACACAGCAGATTTTTAAAATTACACAGTCTGGTTCACTGAATCACTGCTATGACATCGCTACTTCCCTACTAATATTATAAATGCGAAAGTAAACCTATTTTGATTAAATTTGGCATAGAGATAGTTTGAGTCCCGGGAAAGGACATAGGATAGTTTTTATCCCGGTTTTTGAAACAGGGACGCGCGCGATAGAAAAATTCTGTGACGGACAAAATTTCACGCGGGCGAAGCTGCGGGCGGAAAGCTAGCGTTTCATAATTTTATCAAATTACATACTACCATATCGTACTTTAAGTAAAATACGTATGGTAAAGTCGATGCTGTTTCCGACTGGAAGCGAATATTATTCCTGTCAGCCGACTGCATATTGTAGAAGTTTGTTTTCCACTTTATGCTTATACCTTACTCCTTGACTCGTTATGCGCATCCTCGTGTTTCGCATTCTTGGCGCTGGCCAACTATTATCATCAGCTATCCATCAAGTTCGGAGCCGCCTACGTGGTTTTTATATTACTGTGACAAACAAACTTATTTCATCGATTGACATAGATTAAGTATCGATTTTTTCGATCTAATAAAATATTGCTAAATCCAAATTAGATAGCGGAAGTCAATGCTCAATATTTTATTGTCATATTGTCACTTTTGACCATGGTAACAGAATGGTGTTTATTTATTAGTCACTATCACTATCAATCTCTACATAATCTATCTATATAAATAAAAATGAATTGCTGTTCGTTAGCTGGGCCGATTGAGCTGATTTTGGTTTTAAAATGTTTGTCGTAGTCCAGGGTAGGTCTAAACGGTGAGCAAATAAGGAAAAATTGCGATGGCTTATTTATTGCCGTTAAGGCGGAACAGAGTTCGCCGGGTCAGCTAGTTATAAAATAAAACAAAGTCGGTTTTCTGTCTGTCCCTATGTTTCTTAAATCTTTTTAACTACGAAACGGATTTTCATTCGGTTTTAAAGTATAATAAATGTACTGTGCGAAGCATGGGTGCGGGCGGGTCGCTAGTAAATAGTATTTTGTAAGTGGTCGTCTAGAAAATGAATAACAACTAGAGCAGGGGTTCCCAAACTTATTTGAGACCCCTTTCGACCATAAAAAGAATCCGCGCCCCCCTCCTTTATTAGGTTTATTTATAGGTCGTATCAGCAGTCTGGAATGTATCCTTTCAGGGATCGCAGGTTTTTTAATACTTCACTACACAAATAGTCCGCGCCCCCCACTTTGGGAACCCCTGCACTAGAGGATGTAACAGCTGCGCTATTTTCAGCTAGTACATAAGTTAGGCTACTTTTAATGATTAGGGTGAACACTATCGTGTAACCAACCAATCAACTGCTTAACAACTTTCACTGCAAACAAGTTTAACAATGCTCGATTAAAATAACTAGGTATATTTATTTTTCATTGTGGTTCGGTCGAATGATGTTTGAGTTGAGATGTCTAATTTTAAGTGTTTGCTTGACTTCAGAATCCACGAAGTGAATGGTCACCGGTTCGTGGCGAAGTTCTTTCGGAAGCCGACGTTCTGTGCGTTCTGTAAGGAGTTCCTGTGGGGATTCGGGAAGCAGGGCTACCGCTGCGTGGTGTGCCAGACGGCTGTCCACAAGAGGTGCCACAACAAGCTTCTCGGGAAATGTCCTGGCTCACCGGCGTATTCCGATGCCACAGTGGTAAGAATGTGCGGTTACTAACGTTTTTTAATTAATAAGTATTGAATACGACTAGGTATTCGTATTAATTAAATGTAGGTAAGTATGTACCTACATTTAATTGTTTGACTGACATGATAAATATCGATTCGTTTAACTGGCATGATATATTGATAAAAGACACGCAAACATGAACTGCTTGAGTAATAGTTGTTGAAAACTTCTCACAAGTTGCTTTTTTCATAATACGGCCTACGTTTTCTGCATATAAGTATACTGATTTATCAGCTCACTCTTTCTCGTTAGAAACATTTTACCACGCACGCAATATTACCTACTGCAGGTCGAACTCAAACATAGTCATCTGGGCTCAAACTCTCAAAATAAGGTCCAATATTTTTTTATCATCACCAAAATTATTGTAAGACTTTAAACGCATCGCTGAATGGGAATGATTTATCTCTCTCAGTTTAAAAAAAATTTTCATTAGCCTCCTAACAAATAACGTCACATGTGTTATAAGGCTGTTGAAGGCATGAGATAAAAGGTTTTTTAGTTTTTAGTTCGCGACTCCCACTATAATACTAACTTCCTACCTTTTCTTTTTGCAGTACCTGCGAGAGCGATTCAAGGTAGACGTGCCGCACCGATTCCGTCCGCACCAGTTCATGTCGCCGACGTTCTGCGACCACTGCGGCGCTCTGCTTTATGGATTCTTCCAGCAGGAGCTCAAGTGTGAAGGTACCATCTAAAATCAGAAGAGCTTCGCTGCAAAATAAGGCTTGAAATGCATGAAAAAAAGCGAAATA
Source organism: Ostrinia furnacalis (assembly GCF_004193835.3). Lineage (NCBI taxonomy): Eukaryota > Metazoa > Arthropoda > Insecta > Lepidoptera > Crambidae > Ostrinia > Ostrinia furnacalis. Next base: position 90,302 of record NW_021133271.1, read on the forward strand.
AAGGAGGGTGATAAACAGTCAATAGGCTAGTTTCCTAAAAAATCTTTTAGTCCGTCAATTTTATGATCAAAAAATATTGGACACGTATATTTTACACGTATACAAGTAATTACGAAATTATGGTACGTTGAAGTTCCGCGTGACGTCACAGAGCTACACTTTCAAGCACTCCTTGATGTCACGTACTTACCTCTTCTTTTGAACTTTGGCGCGTTTCATCTCTTTCAATTTTCATTATTTTGAAAAAGTAAAATACACGTATCGAGTACGTTTTGACGGACTAATTCAAACTCTTGCTTTTTAACTCAGGAAACATTCCTATTGCATAGATAAACCCTTTCAAAAAGAATTCGAACCTATTTCAAAATGAAGGGTCCACTAATTAATGATTAATATCTCTTTTCTATCTATTTTTAGAGCAATTGTTTTTAATTTCCTTAGATGAAAAGAAAAATGAAAGAAATGAAATTAGAAAACGAAAGTTTGACAAGTATATTATCTTTTTGTTAAATCAATTAAAAAAAGCCCAAAAAAGGACATAGCTATCATTATTGCAGTGCAGTGGAGCCTTCTTATGATACAAGTACTACTTGAATTAAGTAATAAATAGCTTTTCCGGTGTGTGTTTGTCATATACGAGATGACACGCGTGCTTTATTTTGCACTTTAAAATAAACCAAGCATCGCAGCTTCAGCGTGTTTGTTGCTTGCTCGTACATTACTGCTTTAAAAAAAACTGAAAAAGCCCTACGGAACAGCCACATCTACATTTTTTTCTAACCAGGGACATAGAAAAAAATATTGAGGCGTGACCTCCCAGTATTTGAGATGCCTAAAAAAAGTCGAATTACTTTAATGTGCAAGATGTGTGTTGCCCATGCATTGGGCGTTTCAAATTAACAAACTATTGAAAAAATTGTTTCAAAAACAGTAAGTAATAACTTAATGTTTTTGAAACAATTTTTTATGCTATTTTACGAATCGACGGTGTAAAATAGCTGAAAATTAAAAATAGTCATTGACGTGTTAAGTTTGATAGTAACTTCTTATCTTTACTGTAAGATGTGTTCTCATTGTTCGATGCAGTCTACATTAAATCTAACCTTACAACCAGTATGCATTACACACTTCAGTGCCAGTAAATGGTAAATCTGGGTTTTATTTTAACTATTAAACACATACCTACTAATTATTGGTTAAAAATGCATGGAAAATTACAAATGAGTGGCAATTCAGTATAAATAGCGCCCATAATTTACACACATCAAATACATTCTTTAACTTATGACAAACTTGAGTATAAAGGTTTTTACAGATATTTCTAGGTAAAGGCAGATATTTGCTGCAGAGATGATGTTGACTTCGCTTAGTTCCACCAACGCCTGATACAGATTTTATTGTTCTCCAACTCAAGCTAGCTTTGCGTTTTTCTCAATGAAAAAAAAATCAATGAGATCAGAGAAGACCTCGCCAGATTTACGCCGCCAGTGACTCAGCTGTCAGTAGTTTTGTATTTATGGTGTTTCAGTTTATTTTCAGCAAATAAACCTACACAAATCGTAAGCAACGACTTCGGTAGCTGCCGAAGATGGCAGTAGAAGTGGTAACTGGCAACCGCAGTCTCTCTCAAGGTGTCTTGCATAAAGCATGTTTTGCATAAAATCAAATGGGTCATCAAACGTCGTACTAATGGTTGTACCTACTTCTAATGTCAAAGTATTTTTTTCAGGTGTCGATTACATAACTCCTAATATTATCTAATTAGAGCTCCGTTCGCTTTCTAAGAGAACGCGATTCTCCCAGAAATGGATAGGTAACGAATGTAATCCAGGGCATCTTCCGCACTCCCATGTTATGACACAGACAGTTACTGTGGAAGTAACTGTCCATGAAAATCATCAAGTTAAAACATAACCCTCTTTCTGACGCAGTGGGGTAAAAAAGAGAAGCCACTTAATTCAGTAATTTGTTTCAGTTAGGTGACGTCGAATGTTGATGTATAATATCAAATTCTAGAGTAATGTACACACGACAGCTGATCAGGCTACCCATTTGTGTTGCAAACTCGCCCTCTATTACAACTGCACAAGAACCCACAGTGGTTAATTTGACGTGCCGTCGTCTGTACATAATATTTGTTATCTTTTGTGTGATAGACGCTGCAGGAAACAAAAATATCCTTGCATCACAGCTCTTTCCTTGCATCTTGCAAAATATTAGTACATAAGTCTAGTAGATAAGTTAATTTCTGTAACACATTTGTTTGTCATTCCTAAAATAAATAAATAAATAAATCTGTTGGTACGTGAACCAGAGAGGAAACACGAAGAAAAAATAAATGCTAGAAGTACTTTCTGTGCGAAATCATTATCCTATTGCTGAAACGAACTAACGATTACTTAATAGTACTATATACAGTGTGTCCGGGCATGTAGTGATCAAACTTTAAGAGCGTAATCTATGGACAATTTTATCGGTAAAAATACTTTAAAATACTTTAATAACCCATTTCTCGCATATTTACAAGGATTTAAGTTTTTAATTTTAAGTTTTCACCTCTTCTTTCAAAAACAAGTGATAGCGTGGGTAACTTAACATTAATAAGCAAATATTTTATATCATGCGATAGCCAGTAAAATTATCTTTTAGTAGAAGTAGAAAACAGACACAAGTTTCATACATTTTAAGGGAGTAAGAATGGATTTAATTAGAAATAAACATGATTTTGTTCACACCTTTTTCAGTTATTTCCCAACATAAGAAAAACCAGGTCGTTAAGGTATGTTTTATTTGCATTGTATTATTAGTATTTGAGCCATTCTACAAAACGAATGTAAATTTATTAGTCTACGTCTATTAGTTTCGACGTAATTGTTGAACAGAGATACCCATTCCCAGCGGTTTCCATAGTAATCGGAATAGGTTGTGTAATTCTTTCAGGCAGTGCATTTTCGCATGTCGCGTGCGCTATGGAAACCGCTGGGAAGGGGTATCTTTGTTCAACAATTACGTCGAAACTAATAGACGTAGACTAATAAATTTACATTCGTTTTGTAGAATAGCTCAAATACTAATAATAACATGCAAATAAAACATACCTTAACGACCTGGTTTTTCTTGTGTGGGAAATAACTGAAAAAGATGTGAAAAAAATCGTGTTTATTTCTAATTAAATCCATTCTTACACCCTTAAAATGTATGAAACTTGTATCTGTTTTCTACTTTTACTAATAGATAATTTTATTGGCTATCGCATGATATAAAATTTTTGCTTATTAATGTTAAACTACCCACGCTATCACTTGTTTTTGAAGGAAGAGGTGAAAACTTAAAATTAAAAACTTAAATCCTTGTAAATATGCGAGAAATGGGTCAAGCCCCTTTAAAGTATTTTCACCGATAAAATTGTCCATAGATTACGCCCTTAAAGTTTGATCACTACATGCCCGGACACACTGTATAGTAGACGCCGAAAGGCGTCCACTGCTGGACGAAGGCCTCCCCTAAGGATTTCCACAAAGACCGGTCCTGCGCCGCTAGCATCCAGGCACCTCCCGTGACCTTCACCAGATCGTCGGTCCACCTAGTGGGAGACCTGCCCACGCTACGTCTTCCGGCTCGTGGTCGCAACTCAAGAACTTTCCTGCCCCAGCGGCCATCAGCTGTACGAGCTATGTACCCCGCCCACTACACTTGATTTTAGCGATTCTGCGGGCTATGTCTCACTTTGGTTCTCCTGCGGATCTCCTCATTTCCGATTCGATCACGCAGGGAAACTCCGAGCATAGCACGCTCCATCGCCCTTTGGGTGACCCCATTCCAGTCGCGTCCTCTTAAACAATAATGTTTCTGATTGGACTTTCTTTTGGACACCAAACTACATAACGAAAATCAAGTCAAGTTCGAGACCACCGAAAAGACCGACAGAGGCAAAGATTAAGTGAGTAATGACTCTACATTTAAGGGTTTACTTTTGAACTTTACAGCTTAATTTTGAGCAGAGAGATTTTATAGAACATCATTTAGATCTAGTTTTGAAAACTTGTGTATGTAATACTTTACAGTTAAATAAATACTCATTTATAGACGTTATAATATCTTTCATCACATCACATATAACCGTTCAATTAGGTTTTGCAACTTTTCATATAAACAATTAATTGCGTGGTTGATTAAGTAGAATGCGTTCATTAGTCCAAGACAAAGGTTGCAATCGTTAAATAACTACTATATCGTTCATGTTTACAATGTTTGTTTGTACAAGCGTGTATGTGCGATGATTGGTATCTTTTTTGGCGCAATAAGTATTTATTTTGATATAGTGGTCTTCTGAGACATAAAGTTGTCCGTTGAAATGTAGAGCATTGCACTGCATCTAATTGAGAGATGGTTCATTACGAACATCATCCCGAAAGCTTCAAAGTGTCAGTTGTTGAGTAATAAATTAAATTATAATTTCCGCACCGCGCTGTACAAACCATATGTCATATCTATCTGTTACGAGCGATTAAACCTCAGCGTTGGTATCGACTTGATTAATTTAATATAATATCATGAATATGACTGTGCTAAGTGCTATAATCTGCTTTGTTTGCAAACCGAAACCGTGTTACATTTTTCGTCGGTGACAATAATTTGACTAAAAATAGACGCTTGAGTGTTATTCGTGTCAAGCATGTGCAAATAAGTTATTCAACGTAGGCGTTTCGACATTAGAAATAAAACTTCCTTCCGACCGATCGAAGAAGTCACGAGAGAACATTATTGTCTATTTATCATCGCGTATCGATCACCTGGCGGGCGGCGGGCGGGCGGGCGACGGCACCTGCGCGCGCGCCCAGTCTACGCGCGCCCGGCACCACGCGCGCCCGCGACGCGCCACCATGCCGCTCTACTCGGAGCATATATCGAACATGTACTTTAGTGGATCACCCTCGTATACCGGTTCGTCCTACAGTTATGGAAGTTCAGTGCCACCTTTCGGATCTTCGTACAGTGCATCCTATCTCAACCCCGGCGGGAGCTACAGTACCCACTCATCGCTCGGAGGCTACTCCCGAGCGCCCATATCTTCGAGATGGATAACCAGTTCTGGGAGAAATTATTCTCCCATTCTCAGCACGATCTCGGAAAGAGGTTCTGCGAGTCCGGTAAGAATAAACAGCCCACGAAGAATTCCTATTGCGAAAAGAACATATGGGACTCCAACTTACACTCCGCGCCCTATCAATATCAACACGGCTGATATTGATGTGTCTAAGGACAGGTATCGTCATAAAAATGAGCCCGCCCCTGTGATTAGTCCTAAGACATCTCCGAAACGAGAGGAGCCTAGCACTAGTAGTCCTAAAACATCTTTGAAACAAGAGGAACCTAGCACTAGTATAGAAAACGGTCCCTTCATGCCGCGAGTAGATGGAAAACCTGAAACAGGAATTGATTCGTCACCAGGTATACAAAGGAGTACGATAAAACGTGGTAGGACAGTAGTGAGGCTTCACACGATTAAAAGACGTGAAAGAGATTCTCCTCGAAAACCAAACGAAGATCTTCCAAAACAGGATAACGAAAATACAACAGATGAATCTAAAATACCAAATGTAGAAGATCCCACGGAAAATTTGTCATGGAGGGAAAGATTATCTGATGAATTAGTATATAAGGGTAAAAAAGAAAAGAAATCGTTAGGAACGAAGCTTGTTGAGAAATTTAAAATACGAAACGACGATGATGATGTACCTATTCAGGATACCTCTCAGCGTATATCAAAAGCTCCTGCTCAAGATACCGCTCAGAATATTTCTCAGAGTACTTCTAAGATAGAAGAAAGTGTTCAAAGCTTACCGACTCCTCCTGTGGCTAACACTACAGGTGGGCTTAGCAAATCTCCAGATCGGCGTTGTTCTATGGAGCTTTTAGCTGAACAAGCTAGTTTGTTGGACTCATTAATACGTAGTGAAAATCTCAGCACCACTAGTTTAGATTTAAGTAAAGTTGGTATCAGTGATAATGCTAAAAGAAATGATGAATTGTTCCAAGCAACTAAAAGAAGAAAAAGTAATGATGGAGAAAATCCCTTAAAAACGACAAAATCGGATCATTCCTTACATGATAGTTTTAAATCGTTTAGAGATGCCAGACAATTTCCTAAACGCCGAAGCTTAAAAAAATCTTCGTCAGGAGGATCAATTTGTAGATTAGATTCTATAACTGAGTTTCCAAAAGGAATATTGAATACTGATCTACCCTCCATTGAAGAGAGTAGACTTTCAATTAAAAACGAGACTCCTAAAACAAAACCAAAATTGAAAGCGAAGATTACCTCATCAGTAGACGTAGACGTGTCTCCGCCAAAAAGTCCTTTAAAATTCAAAGTGGAAAATGTTACAGTTGAAGAAATTCCACGAACACCTAAGAAAGAAATTGTGTATAGCAGTGTCATATACCCAGCTATAGAAACAGGGGACAAACTTGAAAAAGATATCGAAATCAATACTCCGCAAAGGACTAACAAAAATCGAAAAAGTATTAAGAAGAAATCAAAACCATCAACTGACGAAACATTATCACCAGAGCCAGATGACGGTAACTTTTGGGAAAAAATTGGAAAACGAGAAACAGTGTATTTATTGAAAAGAAAACAAAATATTGATGAAAGTCGAGAAAAACAACGAAGAGCATTATTTTGGTTTCCCGAAGAACATGAATTAAATGCAGACGATAATTATGAAATGGCCGAAAGTGGTTTGGAATGTAGGGTGAACTCAGCTCAACAGGAGGTTATAGATAAAGAACTTAAACCATCGTCAGAAAATCAGACTGAAATAAATATAAATAAATCTGATTCAGAGGCATCTGCAGTTGAAAAACATATAGAACCTTTATGTTTGAATGTGGAAGTACCAAAAACTGATATTGGTTCAGAAGAGCTAAAATCGGGCGTAAAAATAAAAGAAGATGAACCCAAAGAAGCATTGTCAGATAAAAATGAGGAACAGAGTTTAAAAATAGAAGAACATAATTCTTCTTCTAACTTTGAGAAAGATACAGTAAATGCAGAAAGTAGTGTGCCAAATGCTGAACCAATTTTCATTAAGTCAGTTGAAGTAAATGCTTGCGATAATATCGGGACACCTACTACTATACACGCTGAAACAAATAATTCAAAAACTGACCCAATAATGCCAGAAGAAAAGCCTACTAAAATTTGCCATGATAAGAAAACTGACAAAATTGCAGCTTCTAACGATAAAGTTAATGAAGATTCTGTCAGCAAAGTAAAAGATTCGGAAACCGACATTTCTGTTAAAAAAGAACAAAAAGAAGACACTGCACAGATGGGTAATTTGACTGACGATTCTCAGCTTAAAAAATCTAAGGATTCGTTAATACCTAGCAAAGAAGAAAATAAGGCAGTAAGCATGTCGACTTCGTCAAAGGAAACTTATCTTCAAGAAAAAGACGAGTCCCAAAATAAAAGTAATTTAAGTAAGAAAACAGAGTCGGAACCTCCTAATGACAGTAATAAGTCTCAATTGCTATCTAAGAATTCAAAAGAAAAAAAATCCAGTGGTGCTATGCCAGCCACCGAGAAAGTTCAGCATAAAAATGAGACAAAGGTTTCTCCAAGTGAACAATCTAAATTGAAAAGTAATGTCACATTGCCAACTCAAAAAGACTCGAAAGTTAAAGACGTATTAAGAAAACCTATTGGAAATGAAACTAAAGTCCAAAAACTTAAACCACCAGTGATATCAGCTGTACAAAACGTCGAATCTACTGCTAAGCCTTCCTCTTCTAACCAAGTTAAACAAGAAGAATGTGCAGTAACAAATGTTGCACCTACAGATACGACTACCAGTATTATTGCACTAGAAGATACATCCGATAAAAAAGATACAATTAGCAAGGAAGATGAAAAGGATTCTAAATTTCTTGATGTAAATATTACGCCAGTTTTAGAAAACATTCCAAATGAAAACAATGAACTTAAAACTGAAGTATTAGTACAACAAGAAGGTATAGGAGAGGATAAAAAGGCTGAAAATGTTCCTAAGATTGAAGAAAAGTTAATAGAAGATGCGAAACCTCAACCTGAGGTAGCAGTGAAACCTGCACCAAGTCCTAGAAGACCTGTGAAAGAAGAAGCAGCCTTGAGGCCCTTGATTGCAACTCCACGTCCACTCCAAAAGAAATCTCCGCAAGTGATTCATTCTTCAAGTTCCTCAGAATCAGCGTCGGAAGATTCATCTGATGAAGAGGATGAGGATGAATCTGATTCGAGCGGGGATTCAAATGAATTTTATGAGTGCGAAAATAATCCGGACGGCAGAACCTCCACGGGATCCAACGACTCCGGGTTCGACTCATCAGCTCCAACTTCTCCTGCGGGATTTGTTCATATCAAGAAAGGTAGGTTTAGGATAGAGCTCCGGACAATGAAACACAAACACACGACACGATCAGAACTAACTTTCCACTAACTTGTACATATTCCTATCGAGTCCCCGAATGCTTTTGCACGGCTTAAAGCGGATTGGTTTAACTACTGCGCGGTCTTTGATGACCGCCCCGTAACTTTAGCCGCGAGTTGTTTTGTTTTAGACTGTGACGTAAACTGCCATCGCAAGTGTGAAAAGTTGACGGCGAACTTGTGCGGGGTGAACCAGCGGCTCCTGGTGGAGGCTTTGGCGGCGCGGCCCTCGTTTAGGAAAGGTGGGTATCAAAATTGAACAGCAGTAGAGGTCACATCTTGTACGGAATGTATCGGAAACGTTAGCGTCACTGATACGTCACGCGTCGCTCAAAATAAAGCTATGTTTTATTGGCTAGCTATCGTCTGTAACGGCTATTATTAGTTCCACGTGTAAAAATACACGAAATTGTGAGATAAAAGAATTGGTAACATCTTTTATCAACGTTATTCCAAAAAATTAAGTAATGAAAGTGAAACGGATTCTGAAAAGCACAAACTTATTTTTGAATAAAAATTTTTAAAAAAATACGATATTGGTTGTAAATAAAAATCTAAAATTCTGTTATACTCTTTTTAACGTGATGATAATAATATGAAACAAGAAAGTAATAAACGTATAATGAATTGTGCGTATATATATTTGTTGTGCTCCGAGTATATTGCTGCGTAGGAGCGCGATGCGGTTGCTACAGTCTGGACAGCGGCCAATCACTCGCCTCTCACCTGTATACAGAATTAATAGCACCAATTGCTGCTGAAATTAACTTAAACAAATGGTTGACATCACATTTGGATCTAAATATACCTTTTGTAGAATACATTTGTACTGTAGTAAACATGATTTCGCGCGTCTTTTGTTTAAAGTAAATGAAATTCAACTTTCTGGATATAAGTACAAGTTCATTGTAATTTGTCAGATTAATATTGATGATTATTAGTCAGATGTGCTACTTACAATTAATTAATCGACATCAAAGTAATGGTCTAAGCACTTTAGATTTGATTTAAGAGTACATAATATGCAAGTCCATTCATCGATGTCCAACAATCTGCGATGGATGCGGATGCCAGCGTCCCATCAATAAATCGATGGTTTCCTAATAGTCGATTATCTGGCTCGGCTTCAAACGTCACCAGCGTATTTTTATTCCCAGTCGACTCACTGGCACTGGCTCGCGTTATGGCCGTTTTTGAATTCGTTTCTTGTTGCTTTTCAACTAAAGCAAAAAATTACATAACATCCCCCCGCTGTCAAAGACTTAAAAATTATTATAAATATTATAGATGACGATCTAATTCATTTAAAATTCACATCTGGTGGACAATATACAACTCAATTAAGAAATCGTCTACGTAAATCCCTACAAACTAAAAATATTTACTACGACAATCCGCATGAAATGAATACCTAATGATGTAAAACGCAAAGCTCTTTCTTACATGCTCTTACTTTTTCTTACAACTTCTTTCACACTCTCTATATCTTGCACTACACTTCAAACAACTGTTTTAATTTTAATTTCTTCTATTACATATTCTGTCTATTTAAAAATAACGAATGGAATTATGGTTTCTTCCACTATCTTCGACAAAAGCTCATTTAAATACAACAAAACAAGTTCGATATGTAGGAGAAGATTGCAGATTACTTAAAGTTGTTTACTTAGGTGGCGAGAGCCCTGGCACCTCGGCGGGCGCTGTGCAAGCGCAAAGCGACGCCACCGACGTGCTAGAACAGGAGCTTGGTGAGAAATGCACAAATATAAACAATTTTTATATATTTGTAACGTTGGGTCTGATTCCGAAATGCAGTCATTAAAAATCACTGAAAGACGTACAAAGCAAAACAAATTACGTTTTTTGTTAATGTTTACATCAGAAGATCCTACCTACCTTACACCTACTAGTAGAAAAGTTATTGCAGAACTACTTAAAAATTCATAAAATCAAGATGACTATACTAGTGGGAATAAATATATTTAACTAGGTTTACGGTCCACTTTCAGAATCGGCCCCAATACCAACTATCTGCTAGCTAGAATAAGATTTTAGAATAGTAAATTGGGGTTTATTATTGTAGTGTGTAGAGCATACCTGTGACAGCTTGAGTACATTTTGCTTGCAGCCGCTAACACACACTATTCACAAACCGCACACCGAGATTTTAATAGTTCTTGCAAAATACGAGCGAGCATTTTGCGTGTGCTTTATGTGTTCTTTCACTTACAAACTATAATAAATCCGTAATAATTATGGGCAGATACTTTATCCAGCCAGATATAATTTTAGTAGCGCTCATAAATTGCAAGGATTATAAATGGGCCATAAACTAGACGTTTGTACTTACACTTGTTATTTATTTGTTTAATTTTGAGCAGATGAACCTAACATAAATATTATCCGGTCTTGATTGGGTAAAGTTAATCAGGTGAAGCCATTCTATTTTTCGTCCAAATAAACAAGACACTCAATAAATCTATTTTGAGGAATGCTTTTTCGTTCCGTGTGGTAATAAATTTTTATTTTCCGGTACAATCATCGACGAAAACGAATTGTGTTTGGCTTCTATAAATACTGGTGATGAAGCGTAGGCCTTTCGCTGAGAGAGCAGACCCCGATTCGTCTGAACAGGTTCCGCATTCCATATTTCTCCCAAGTTTAATTATAGGACACCCTTAATATGTCACATTGCGCTCTTACTGCGATGCGATACTTTACTCCGAACGTTGTACTGTCACGTAAATTTTGTGATACAAATAAGACGTTGAAATCTCGGGAAATGGTCTGAAATACATTTGCTTGTGTTTGGTGATAATTACAAACTATTATTGGGTTTCACAGTCCACTATCTAGTTATACTAAGAATATAATTTCAGCTTTAATTTAATGCAATAAACGAAAGCCAAGTCTTCTAACAACAAAACGATTCAGCAGTTCGTTACTTTTACTTGCAAGAAAAAAGATTCAACTTTATTTTAACACATGCAAGTGTCAGCTAGTTGAGGAGTACCGCTCATTTGCAAAGTTTTCGTATTTAACGGCATTCGATTTTCGATTCGATTCGATTGTTAATATCACAAACAACGTCTTGTGTAAACGTTTATTTAATTAGATTCTAGACAATTTAACCAGTCATTGAGTATTCCTAGATTGTATTTTAGGTGTAAGAAAAGCTAATAGACGCGGTATTATGAACGCGTTAGTGACTATAAACAATGAATTATTACCCCGATCGTAACTCGTTAGTGGTAGATTTAATAGCTCGGTAAAAATAACATTTTACACTACGTTATTCCAGAACTAGCTTTACAAATTGGATTTAAAGGAAAAAGTGTTAAAAGAAACTGGTTGCTGCAAGCACAGCGGCGGAAAATGGCTGGTAATGACACAATGAAATAAAGTGATATTTCGTAGCGTTTTCGTAGCACCGTAGCACAAACGACTTTATATTGACTACTGAAATTGCTAAATTATTACATAATGATGGTATAATTTTATCTAACTCATCGCAACATTGATTTACAAATATATAAAGCATGATATGAGGTACCAGCACTTCGGTGTGTATTGAAATTTAGAAAAGTGCGTCATCGGGAAGTAAAAACAAATGAACTACAGCGTTACAGGTCATCGACAACATGCTGGTGGCTGTAGTATGACATAATCCGAGTACATATGTGACATATTAATCTCTTTCACCTCGGTCGGGATCGAGCATGCTAAAAATATTGGCCGGCTCGGACAATATCAAGGTCGCGCGGTTTTATTTTGCCAAATTCACGGATTTTGCGAGAAGCACAGTTTCCAAAAGAGTTTTTGAATCCAGGACTTTGTACTTGTTATTTCACGGTATTTTTGAGCCCCAAAACTTGCCAATATTTGGGGTATTAATTTAAATAAGCGTATTTTATTTAATTTCCAAAATCTATTGTTTTTTCAATTGCTGAACAAGGGACCATTTTGATTTATTTGTTGTCAGCTGGGACCATGAAAACAAGAAATATAGGTAAAGTGAATGATTAAAATCCGAAATATAAACTTACATAAGTAATCAATGTCCTATGTGTATTTACTTGTAAAGGAAAATAATTTCAAAAATAAACCGTACCTAATTGTTTCAACCGCTTCGGTCGATTTAGATACTCGTAATTATTTGATTGGAATAATAAACTGATATTGAATTAAAATAATCAGTCTTGATTAAGGACCATGTTTCTAATCGGACTCGTTTGAACACTCGCTGTCAAAATAAATAATACTTACGATTAGTTTATTTGGCATCGAACCCGTCTGGGGGAAGTCTCGTGGCTCTACTTAAATGCTGGGTTCGGCACACTGCTAACAAACAAGTATTTTCATATTATTAATTGGCCACTCTATTATAAGTTTTGGTGACGACAGCGGACATAGCGTTATGAAATGGGATTATTATGTCTGTCGTATAAATAATCTATTGTACGCACATCATATTACGTGCAAAACGTCCTAGAAATTTACTTTCGCCTGGGGACTCACAATGGCGCTTGATAAATTACCTTGTTTTTTTTTAAACAGACATGTTTTACAGATTTATGTAAGTTCCATAAAAGTTCATGTTATGGCAATACGCAAATATATTTCCCATTAGGTAGGTATAATACAATAATATACTTATTATTTAAATAAAATATGATTTACTTTTATCTGCTGCTTTACATAGAAAAGCCGAAAGTTTTGGGATCAAAACACGACGATAACTAGCTGCCTGTACGTCAGCTGTGTACAATTTATAAAGATGACATCAAAAAAGTTCGTCCACCGCTTAATTAATCATTCGACAAATCGAGTTAATGTTAACACGTCAAAAAATAAAACATAATTTGCGACAGAAATCGGAGCCAAGTTGTCTGGAATACTGGAGACGCGATGTTTGTTTGTAAAACTAAAAGATGATGCCTAGGTAAATAACTCTTTTGGAGGTCAATGGTAAAACACTCATTTTTTTGCTTTGAAAGTGACCGTTTGTCACCTGATAGGGATCAGTAGCGGGAAAGGATGTTTACGAAGATATAAATCTGAGAAGCAATGATGAGTTGCTTGAAACGAAATGCCAACACACGTGCGGTTGTAATTCATTTCACTCAAATCGTTTGAGCATTATTTGCAGTCTCTATGCAGCATAAAAACCCAATTATTTTGAAACGCTTTTTCACTCGGCTCTATATTCGTAGATTTTGGTTTGGCTTAAAAATATTAAGAATAACGGGAGTCTCGCATACCTGTAACATTGTAAAGAAACCCCCAATTACGATGAGAACAATATGAGACAAACGTAGTACTCTTATTTTGATTATTTTTGAAGTAGTTACTTTATTATTAGAGATTTAAAATGAGATAGAGGAGATTCACTAAGAATTTCAAAACATAATCAGCAACTCTCTCTAATTCGCGTAAGCTAATTAAAGAAACTTTTCTGAATGTATTTTGGAACATTTCCCCGCTTCGTTAAATTAAAAATTTCCAATGGTTCGTTCACTTCTGTTTAGGTTCATATGTTTGTCCGCATGGAATTTGAAATTTCCCTTAAGACTGTTTATTTATATCTCATTTCAACACTATCTTAACATTTTTCTCGCTTCTAAAACAGTTTTTCGTGTGATTTTGAATATTTCATTTGTTTTTACAGAACAGTCCACAGCTTACGGGTTATTCAAGAAGACAGGGCGGTTCACGCCCCCTGCGAGGTCCATTCCACGATTCCGAAAATATGCTATTGAAGACTTCCACTTCATCAAGGTCCTGGGCAAAGGCAGCTTTGGCAAGGTTAGTTTGAATGTGTGAAGCCCTAGTCAGGGTGAATGAGCCGCTAAGTATACATATAGGCATATCTGGAAAAGACAGCTGCTTACTTTAAAATAAATAAGCTTGCAAATTTTTATTACGTTTGCGTCACCAAAAACAAATATACTTGTCATTCCAGATTAATTTCAAAATTATTTACGGACAAAAAACTCAAATATAACTGTTACATCAGATGCCGTGATGAAACCGTTGCTTTGACACGAATTCATAAAACTCGTTGAGTGGCCTATTTCCTGGAAGAATGATAGTGACATTTATTTATTATTACTAAAGTCCCTTTAATAAAAAGAAAAATAAATGATTTATCATTGAGCATTTAAAAATAAGCCTCAGTAGCTCTAAATTGTGATAACAATTAGCATTGTTTTCTTTCCGATGACCCAAATGTATGCAGTCGAGTGCCAGCCCGTCGACGTGACTGCGAGCGGCTTTATAAATGGCACGCAGTATCGGCACAACCTAACCCTAATTGATTTCAATTAAGATAATGGACCTATTAGCTGATCACTGAACTATAGATGTTAGGAACAGAAAAAAAAATGAAATTGAAAACATTGAGACCTCGACTTGTAGCTGAGATATAAGTCTGTGTAATTAACAATTCTGCTTCGTTCACAAATGCTGTGAGTTCTTAAAGTATCGTCAGTCAATATTATTCTAGTCTTTTGTAGAGATTCTACTATTGTAGTACCTACTGTAGTTTGACGTCACGACTTGTTCAGCTTCTCAGACCATGTGACACGATTTATGACAAAGCCACTGTTTCAAACACAATCTTGTAAACGTGGGTAGTCAAAAATGCCAATAGCTCTATTAATAGAAACACAAATCAGTGGTTCATTACTTAAAAATTTGGAGTAGTGCCCCTGTTTACTCCAATGCAAAAAAGTTGAAAATGAAACAGTATTTTGAGCTTTCGTTACGAAGAAGCTATCTAATAAGTGTCTGATAACTAGGTTTTTCGGGCTTTAATGATTAAAAGATTTATTATGTAACATATACATTTACAAAGAGTCAGGCAGAGACTGATAAAAATAAATATCGTAGAAAGTTGTATTCAGCTTTTCTTATTTTATAGTAGGCACACAGTAGATATACAGTAGATCCCTTTAAAACAGTTTTTACTATCTAGCGATAATTAAAATGCAAAATGTAAGCGAACTTCAGTCCCAAAATAAACGTACGCAACCGAAACAAGGAGGTTTTGCCAAGAAAAAAATCGCTTTTCGTATTCATAACAACATTGAACGACATCGCGAAGTCCGCGATGAGAGACGGCTCCTCGAACCAGTGCGACTGTACTGTACTGTGCTGGTAAAAATAAGTGGCGGTAACCGGTAAAATATGTGTTGTCAAACGAAATGATATATTGATGTCTTATTTGTATTGGCATAAATATAAATGGGTCCGTTTTCAGTTGAAAGGAAAAACAAATGAAGCACGATCGTTGTAATTTCCGTGTTGACAAAAATTATAATATCTTTACAAGCTTCGTAGGCGCATATTATCTATGTCTGAATGAGCTATATCTGTCTATTCACGCAATTAAGAAAAAGTTTTATGTGTGATAGCAACGTTGTTACCGCAAGAAAATGCTATTCCCTGCAATGCTCTACCTTTCTTCATAGTGAATTTGATGCTATCTCTAAGTTCTTATTGCTGAAATTTACGATTTTGTGGTCGTATACACAATCAACATCCCCTGAGTCCGCCAATGAAGACGTTACCAACACGTTTAGTTTATTTCCCTCAATAAAACCACACGTAACAAATATTTATAAGCTCTCCATCGACGTCACGTCGCTACAGCTTTAATGGGTTTATTTGCACATGTCTAAATTGACTTAGCAACAGGCATTACATTAATATTCGGAAGCTTCATTCATTTGCAATCCGGGATGTGTATGTTAGAGAAGGAAGATAGTAAGCAGACATGCAGTTACATACTAAGAGTTAAACGTCACACTATTTTGCAACACGGTCGTTTATTTGAAACAGCTTTCAGCCCACGGCTTCGCCCGAGCGGAATTTTGTCTGTCACAGAAAAACTTTATCGCGCGCGTCCCTGTTTCAAAAACCGGGATAAAAACTATGCTATGTCCTTTCCCAGGACTCAAACTATCTCTATACCAAATTTAATCAAAATCGGTTCAGTGGTTTAGGCGTGAAAGCAAGACAGACAGACAGAGTTACTTTAGTATTTATAATATTAGTAAAGATAGTGTTAGGTAAACGTTTTTATTAAATTAAAAATTAACAACAGGAGAGCCGACCCCAAATAATTTATTAGAGGATCTATGTATATCTTCTATAAGAATAAAATGAAAATAAAGTTTATGGCGACAAGGAAATTGTGATTGTATCAAAAATTGGATTTTAGATTTAAGTCATTTCAGACTTGTATTTGGTTTGCGATACCTAAAAGCGACATGCTATTTCTACGAGCTAGTTATCTAATGTTGTTTACTGACTCAATATGAAAACTATTATTAGGTAAGTAGTTCTCTAGTTAGTCGTCACATTTTCTCGAACACATGTTGCAGTATTATCCCAACTATAATATATAACTCTGTCTGTCTGTCTGTCTGTCTGTCTGTTACGCTTTCCCGCTTAAACCTCGCAACCGATTTTGATGAAATTTGGCATAGAGATAGTTTGAGTCCCGGGAAAGAACATAGGATAGTTTTTATCCCGGTTTTTGAAACAGGGACGCGCGCGATAAAGTTTTTCTGTGACAGACAAAATTCCACGCGGGCGAAGCCGCGGGCGGAAAGCTAGTGCGCTATAAACGTCGCCTATATCACAATGCCTGCCGATGCCCCGCGTTGTTACGGATGAGAACTGTGTCAAACAGTTAGGAAATCAAATGAAAATAGACCTAACTACCTGTGCACCGGAATAGACGAAAACTGGGTCGCTGGAGAGATGTTACAGTGACACTTGAAATACTCAATGATATTTAAAAAATATTTTCAAATAGAATGAGAGTTACGACAGTTTAGCTCTCTTAGGGAATGACATCGTCATACGGTGAAGTTTGTATGATTGGCTATCATTTTAAAAGTACCAATGATTATCCTAAATCTTGTTGTTAGGAGATTTTTAAAGAAAATATGAAGAGTAATTAAAAGAAGTGGCCTTTCAGATGTTTATGACATATCTAGTTTCCATTCCATTGATCTTTGTGAGATCAATGCAGCTGAATATAGATTCGTAGTAAATCATTAAGTTGACTCACCTACTTTTGTAAAATATTGCGATATTTAAAAATAAGGAAAGTGTACTTGGCACGCGCTTACAGAGGATTGAGACAAATGTAGTATGATTAACTTCAAAGTCAACAGCACGGTGTATTTGTTTGTAAGAACAATGAACTTTGCTTGCATGAATCAGGTTGGGGGAACTGGCTAAAGTTTCGAGAAACGCCTCTACGTTTTATTTAAAATACGAGCTTTACATGGAAAATGTCAGTCACAATTGCTCTGGTTGATGAAAGGTGATGATTGATATCATATAAAATTGTATCATATTGGTATTTCATCACATTACAGTTAAATGAAATGAGACGAGAGAACCGCGTAACTCATGCGATATGATTTTGAAAAAAGACAAGTAAAACGATTTTCTTAAAAAGGGTTAATTTCAAATTGGTGATAGCATCCGCCGCAATACGTTTTCCCAGTTCAAATGTAAATGTTTAGCTACACTGATCAAAGAGGAAAATCAGAATTATCAGAAATCAGAAGTCAAATCTTGCCTAGATTCTAGGTATTGATGCAATCTGTTTTCCTTATACCTGCTGTAGGAGTAAAAATGTGCGTAAGAGCAGTTATGAGAAAACAATGTTTATTGTCTTATCTGAGCATCAATTAATCTTGTCTCTACTTTGTTAGAACAAAGATGTAATAATTGATTACTTGTGTGTTATGTTTCATGTTCTTTTCAGTAACTGGAAAAAATGCTTCATAAACAAAATGTTTTATTAGATAACTAGCTGACCCGGCGAACTTTGTTCCGCCTTAATGGCAATAAATAAGCAGACTTTTTTTTATTTCGAACGGGATAAAAAGTATCCTATGTCCTTCTCCTGGCTCTAAACTACCTCCCTGACAATTTTCAGCTAAATCGGTTCAGCCGTTCTTGAGTTATAAGTGGAGTAACTAACACGACTTTCTTTTATTATATAGAAGATCCTCAGAAAAATGTTTTATTAAATAAACCACTGAAGCACTTGATCATTTCTGTAGGACGATCGTAGAAAAAAATCGTGATAAATTATACAAGCTCTTTGGAAGACTCTTATTATCTTGAATTTATATCGACAAAAAAGGCGTGGTTTCTTGAAACAATCGCAGCCAACACAATGGCCGAAGCCAAGCATCACAAGCCCCAATTGCCGCTGACCGTAACCCCCCGATGGCAGCGTGCCCGCTGCAAGTCGCGGTTCACCTGCGCTGCACCAGCCCACCGCGTCCCCGCTATTCTTGGCCCCTACATCACCGGCCACCTTTCGCGCGTCACCGACCACGTGTCATCGTCCCCACACTATCTATAGCCAATTTATAATATAATTTAGATACACTCGTACATCAAACCGACATGTCACGTGACCGCACTTGGTGCGCCCCGTCGCGTCGATTCGAGTCTAATCGTCTATGTAATAGTTCCGATTAATAAGTTTTCTCTTTGTAAAAACGACAATCCAATTATTATTCGATTTCTTAATCTGACATCAAGGATGCCCAATCACAGCCAAAACAATACTACAGGTATAATGAGTAGTGACATGATGCAATAGCAATGTTTACAATTTGCTTCAAAAGCCGGAAGCCAAGGGATCTAGTGCGACAATTGTCGATGTCATTGGTTTATTCTTAATCCTACGGCACTCTAGTTCTGATTGGTAGGTATAATTACGCGCACTTAAGGCTCAGAATAATTAGCTGTTAGATATAAATCTTATCCAACACATGTTAATTATCAGAACATATTACAGGGATTCGTAATTTATATATACTGTAGGTCAAACTCTATGCGAAGTTGAAATGCGTGTTTCTAGGAAGAAGACACGTTCAATTTTAATTAGCTTTGACTGACACGTGTAACTAACTCTACATTTGCAACTAAATTCATGAAAACGTCTTCAAATAAGCTTACATTTCATTAAATATTATTTATGAGTCCCGTATTCCAACCTGTAACTGCAATTCGCGCTGTAATCCGCTACGTATGTGTACGTAATGGCCGTTGGATATACATTTAGCTTTTGTTACGGTATACATACAGCACACAAAAACACGGTCTTATACAGTTGTAATAGGTAATATTTTGCAGGAAGACTTTATATCACTCGACTGTACAAAGATACTTTACTTTCTACTGGGCATCCCTATCTTCCTGATGGCACGAACCCGCGGCCCAGTTGTGGTTGAGCCGACGCCAAGTGTACGGAGAAAGCGAGATATATTCGCGATGTAGCCCAGCGTCACGGGTGTCATACGTTTCCTGAGACATTTATCAAAAGCTAATGTTACTAATTTTGTATATGACAATTTGTTAACTGGACATCTCGTGCGCGGATATAATTTTAGCTAATTTACTTTGGAACTTCAGGACTAAGCGCTCGCTCTTTTTAAATTATAAATAAGGGTCGTCGTACGTAGAATAAAAGTTCATAACATTGTATGGTTGAAAATAATACATCAAAGTAGGAATTTTTCCACGTATAGGAAACGATGGATTAATTAGCCTTACCTACTTTATTGCGGTTACTTATTTATAAGATGCTTATAAATGATTAACTCAGGTGATTAAATATACAGTGTGAGTCACGTTAAAGTGTACATATGAAAATAGATGAAACTAGACCTATTTTTATCGACAAAAAAGAGGTCAAAAATTTTTTGAGATTTTTTTTAAATTTTTTATCGAATTTTTTTTCTTCCAATTACTTATTGTAAAGAAAACGTAATAACTTTTAAACTAAGCGGTATATCCTGATAAAATAAAAACAGTAATAATGCTAAATAACAGGCAATAGTAAAAAAATA
Organism: Ostrinia furnacalis; assembly: GCF_004193835.3. Lineage (NCBI taxonomy): Eukaryota > Metazoa > Arthropoda > Insecta > Lepidoptera > Crambidae > Ostrinia > Ostrinia furnacalis. The sequence goes on from NW_021133271.1 coordinate 110,669, forward strand.
CATAAAATACACAAAAAATGCCAAAAAATTATAAAAAATGATACTTTTTGAAAAAAATCTGCTTAAAAATTCGTGTTTTTTTGGTTATTCGATAAATTTCTCCAAAAAATGCCCCTATAACAGGTGGTTTTTATTGTTTTGTATTATTCTCTATCGTATTACCTTTGTAAAACCAATGATCGCATGTCTCTATCCCTATCACAACATTTGCTATGATCGTTTGAACTAAGCCTCTCCGGGCGCGCCATTCAACGCTTCGTTAACAACGAAACTGAAAATGGCTCTAGATTTGTAATTTTGATAAAGACAAGTTAGATTTCAAGTAAAAACAAAAGATTTCGAAGTAAAATAAGCATTTTAGTTAAAATTAAAATTGTCCCTACCTGTAGAGGAGAATAATGTTGTGATAGGCCTTTGTTCAAACTATCATAGCAAATGTTGTGATAGGGATAGAGACATGCAATTTTTGGTTTTACAAAGGTAATACGATAGAGAATAATACTAAACAATAAAAAACACCTGTTATAGGGGCATTTTTTGGAGAAATTTATCGAATAACCAAAAAAACACGAATTTTTAAGCAGATTTTTTTCAAAAAGTATCATTTTTTATAATTTTTTGGCATTTTTTGTGTATTTTATGTATTTTTTTACTATTGCCTGTTATTTAGCATTATTACTGTTTTTATTTTATCAGGATATACCGCTTAGTTTAAAAGTTATTACGTTTTCTTTACAATAAGTAATTGGAAGAAAAAAAATTCTATAAAAATTTAAAAAAAAAACTCAAAAAAAATTTGACCTCTTTTTTGTCGATAAAAATAGGTCTAGTTTCATCTATTTTCATATGTACACTTTAACGTGACTCACACTGTATTTTCAATTTCACACCCATAAACAAAGGCAATTATCGTGCAATAAGGAGAGACATGCACTTAAAGTCTTCATATAAATTAAGAAAGATAAACAGAAATAAGCTTAATTAATTAGTAGATTTACTGCAAACAGCAAATTGATTCTGAATGGTGATTTATTTGGGTAAGGCGCCAAATGCATGGAGATCCTTCTGATGCTGATTTAACATGTTCACTGGGACGTCCAAATGGCGGATCCCCAAGAATTCACTTGTGCAGAAGGATTCATTCCAATTCAAGCCGCAAATGTTTGTGCGGAGAATTTATTCTCTCTATGGAACAAAGAAAACTTTGCGATTTTGGAAATGAAATTTCTCAATGACTGACTAGCCCTTTTTTGGCATCGTTACCAATGACAGTCGACACAAAGAGTTAGTTGGATGACGTAATTCCAAGAAGAAATTTTCACATACAAATTGTGTAACTTAATGCAGGGTATTCCCCTGCTTGTGTTAGGGTGGCTGGTAATGGACCGCGTCGGTTTATTTTTCTTATAAAGAACGTTTTATACTTCTACTAGCGGCCGCCCGCGACTTCGTACGCGTGGATCCCGTTTCATAAAATAATTTCTTAGCGGATGCCTATGCCCTTAAGGCCTCCCTGCAAAACCTTTGTAAACCCTGTACAAAGCATAATGAGCGAGCTTTTTCAGATAATACGTTTGTTTTACAGGTATTACTGGCAGAGCTACGGGACACTGAGTACTACTACGCCGTGAAATGCCTGAAGAAGGACGTGGTATTAGAAGACGACGACGTCGAGTGCACCCTCATAGAGAGAAAGGTGCTCGCACTCGGCACCAACCACCCGTATCTTTGCCATCTGTTTGCTACTTTTCAGACTGATGTGAGTATATTTTTAACCTTCAGAAAGACTGAACTTTTATTTTTGGTGGACTATGGTAGCAGGGAAGCGCTGGCCGCAGGCCGCTACCAATCGATCAACATGGAAAGCATTGGGGGAGGCCTATGTTCAGCTGTGGACCTCCTATGACTTAAATGATGATGATGATGACGGGAAATAAGGGTTGACAGCGAAGAAAGTAATTTACGACATGACTTTCATACGGCTCTCTACTTCAAGTTCGATTCGATTTCAAGCATAAACTCAAGCTTTTGATTAGGTACTAAGGTACTTATACTAAACGTAAGTATTTAGTTGAATTTAAATATTTAGTAACATACCTATAATTTTACTAGAATTTTGAATGTCTAAAGTGCGTATGTAATCAATACCCTAAACATTTTTTGCTAAGTGCTGACGTCTTTCTTAGAACTAATAATACGTACCTACATAAGAAACTGACAGACTGTCTGTTAATTTTAATTGGCCCGTGAAATGTTTACAAAACGTGCCTACGTTTTACAATAACAAAATAACGTTATTTACTAGACTTTTGCATGGATTGTGGAAGCGAAAATATCTAAACGAATTATTATTGTTATTTGCAGTCTCACCTGTTCTTCGTGATGGAATACCTGAACGGCGGTGACCTCATGTTCCACATCCAGCAAAGTGGCCGCTTCCCGGAGTCGCGCGCGCGCTTCTACGCCGCAGAAATCGTGTCGGGACTCAAGTTCTTGCACAAGAGAGGCATTGTTTACAGGTAAAGTTGTTTACTTTTGCCTAATAGGTAAGGGCTTTACTTTAGTCTTTAATATTGGCGGTAAAGTAGTTTTAAATGTGTCTTATTTTTCTCTAATTAAAAAAGTACCTAGGCAGACTATCATATTAAGCTCCCATATTTGGAAAACAATTTGTAGTTAGATAGGTTGTGTCACTGCAATTCTGTAAAATACTATTGTCCTGTTTACAATTTTCTGTAAAATATTCATCTGGATGTTATGAAAAGAAACTTAACTTAGTTATACCTACGAATGGAGAAATGAGGATGCCTACCTAGTAATTCAGCTGTTCATTCAGATATTTTTTATGACTTGTTGTTTTTGATCTTCGCACCCAAAGTACGTGCAGTAATAGTAAATATTAATAGATATGACCTTGCAATAGATTGCTTCTTTGTAGACGTGTTACGTGACTCGCATTTCAAAACATGACGAATAGTGTTGTTTTTCTGCGTATGTCACAAATAGGCACGCATTTAGATGATTTTATCATGTACAGTCAGCGTCAAATAGTTCGTGACACCCAAAGTGTCCAAAAAGTTGACAACAAAGACGCGTTGCGAACTTTTTTGCTACTTTGGGTGTCACGAACTACACGCTGACTGTATTAATTACAAAGTATAATCAGGCCTGCCCCCCTAGACAAAACGCACTTTTTGATCGAATCGAAAATCGAATCCGTCAAAACTCCATACAAAAAAGGGGGTTTTCGACCACTTTTCGACTGGTTTGCGATTATAATTTGCACTTTGTCTAGACCCACGGTTCATCTCCGCGAGTTTACATCGAAAACAAAACACGCACGATGGCCCACCTACAGGATACTATTCGACAAGGCCTCACATACGAGCGAACATTGACTCACGCACGCGTATTCTTGTGTATGATGGAAGAAAATAAAGAAAATGGTGTACTAAATACTGTGCAGTATTTAACTGCCTAAATAATAATAAAAACACAGATGTACTTTTTTAAGTTGCCTCAAGACACTGAGAGGTAAATAAGTAGTTAATATTATTCATGATAATTCATGCTAAATCATGTATTTCCTCCGCCATTTTCCGCAGTTTGGCACCTCACGTCACATCATTTTACCGAAGTCAGCCCTATAGCTTCGGCGCAGTGCCGATCACTGACGTTTGTCAACAAAATGGTGCTTGACTCTTGAGTCAGGCTAAATTACACCATATTGTTAATGACATTGAGCATACATTTTTTTAAATACCTTCGCAAAGTAAAACTTCTGTACGTAGTACTTATTATTATTCTGTGGTATAATAACGAAACATGAGTGTTTTTTACCCTCAGGGATTTGAAACTGGACAATATCCTCCTGGACTTTGACGGGCACGTGCGTATAGCAGACTTCGGCATGTGCAAGCTACAGATTTACTTGGACAAGACCGCGGACACGTTCTGCGGCACCCCCGATTATATGGCCCCTGAGGTGAGGACTAAGGAAACATTATTAAAGTCATGTTTGTAACTAGTAGACCAGAGACATTGTGCCCAGCTCCAAGAAAAAGTTTGCTACTTGCAAGTGAGGTAGTTACTACGAGCATCTAATAATAATACCTACCTAGGTGTCATGTATGGCGTTTCTATAGGGGTAATTACGGTTACATGACACAAGGTCTACTAATGCTACATGAATCGATTTTGCTACGTAACGGAAAGGAAACCTTACCTACTCAATGTCATTCTAAAAATATATTGACTATTGGTTTAAATGTTAGCTAAGTTAATAACAGTTGTTATTACTTTATTATTACCCGTCCTTTGGTTCTCTATAACTCTATTAAATCCCTTGCAGATAATCAAGGGGCTGAAGTACAACCAGACGGTGGATTGGTGGTCGTTCGGCGTACTGCTGTACGAGATGCTGATCGGCCAGAGTCCTTTCAGCGGCTGCGATGAAGACGAGCTGTTCTGGTCCATTTGCAACGAGATGCCGTCCTACCCGCGCTTCCTATCGCAAGAGGCGCTCACCGTACTCACGCGGGTAAGAAGCAGTTTCTAAAGTTAAATAAAACTTTCGGAATTTTGCATTCTTTTTCTTTCAAATAAAATTACTATTTAACTAGCGGTCCGCGACTTCGCACACGTGGATCCCTTTACCCTATTAGAGGTAGAGTTTTGCAAAGTCCCGTCTTAGTGAGCACCTTACGTTCTAAAAGGGACTTGCAAAATTTGAGACTCCTAGCACTTGTAGTTTATGAGATTTCATGATGAGTCAGTCACCTTTCGCTTATTAATATACAGGGTGTTAGGTAAATAGGTATATGAGCCGACACTAGCCCATGTTAACATGGGCATCTAAATGGTATGGTGAAGTCAGAAATTTGATATCATCATTTAAATTATTTAATTTCCACACTAAATAAATTTTATAAAATCCGATTTGTATGAAAATTAAAATAATTAAAATGAAGATATCAATTTTCTGACTTCACCATACCATTTTTATGACCATGTTAACATGGGCTAGTGTCGGCTCATATACCCATTTACCTAACACCCTGTATATTGTAAACAAAAGTAAAACTTTAAGCTCAACAAATGTTGCCTAATGAATACATGGCTTTATGGTTATTTTTGTTCCCAGTTGTTGGACAAAGACGCGCGGACGCGGCTGGGCGGCGTAGAATGCATGCACGGGGACGTGCGGGACCAGGAGTTCTTCCGACCCATCCACTGGGACCGCTTGGAGCGCAGGGAGCTCGAGGCGCCCTTTAAGCCACGAGTGGTAAGTACAGCTGGCTACTTGCTTGCTGTTGTTGGATAGAATTGGGTGGACGCGGCTGGGCGGCAGGATTAGGAGTTCTTCACACACCCTTAATAGTTTCTGAACCAGCGACTTTTCGTGTGTGTCAGAATGGACGGTCACTAAGTACCCATATTTTACATCGAAACAAATTTAAATATTGCTTCCCAGTTGCTACTAATCGTTAGATAGTTGCTACCCTCGATTTAAAGAAAATAATCTACTTTCGTAGGTGACGCGCCATCCTAGCATCAGAATGGCTGGTCACCTATCCAGCGAAAACAAACTGCGCTAGTTAAAAGAGTTTGTTTTTAACCAACAGTTGCTACTAACTGCTACCTTCATCCGGAGATTTTTCGGGAGGCGTCACGGGTTCGATGCCCGTTGCTAAATTAGACCGTTAGTCAGGGAAAAGTAATTAATTATTGTCTGGCGTCGCCACTAGGATATAAATAGGTAAGGCCTTTCATGAACCAAGCTTGTTAATTAAATTAAATTAATAACAATTTCTTTTACTTACTTCCAGAGGCACCCGCTAGACACGCAGTACTTCGACCGCGCGTTCACAGGCGAGCGGCCGCGGCTGACCGCCGTAGAGCCGCACGTCCTCCGCTCCATGGACCAAGAACCCTTCAGGGGTTTCTCGTACACGAACCCCAACGCCACCGACCGCTAAAACCAACCCTATTCCTTTAGGGTGGTAGTTCGAATTCGCTCAGCTAACGACGGAGCCCCAGGCGAGTGTAGTTTGTTATACCACGCCTATAAAGCTTCGTGATTTCAGCTCTACAACGGAGCTATATGAGGCGGGTGAAATGTTAGCGCAAGGCGAAGATAAGTTGATAGAATTGAATTTTTCGCACGCACGAAAAACATTTAATTCGAGTAGTTTAACGAGAAAAGTTGTTGAAATACCCTCCGCGGGCGGATCAGGTTATTATTTCATTTACAGATTACTATGCATCAATTTCATTTCATAGGTCTGTACTTATTGCGTGGGTAATATAGTTGAAAACGTTATCATTAACGTCATTAAATATTTTTTTGTAGATTGCAAAAACATTGTAATTATTGTAAATCGTTTTTCAGCTCCTTGTGTTATTTGAAAGCTGAAAAAGACATCTATCAGTAAGCTAATTTTCACGTGTAGCCTATGAATTTTAATGTAAAACAATACTTATAGTTGCATGATACTTTAAAGGAACATCAGTTCCTCATCTAGTCGTAAAATAAAATTAATAAGTACCGAATCATTGCTTACGGTAAGTATTTCATTAGATAAAAAAATAAGTGTGAAATGTAATAGTGATTTAGCAAAATGTTAGTTTGTCAAAGAATCTCAGTTGTTGATTTAATCATTGATTTAAAATTATATTCAATGTTGTATCTTGCATATCACGAAAGTTCAAACAAAAAGTTTCGTTACATATTACATTGTTTGTTATGAATAAATTACTTTAATAAACAGCTGTTCGTTTTATTTGAGAGAAAGGGAATATAAATGATACAGAAGACATAATTTACCCACATATATTGCAAACTTAATATTGTGTCATATTGAATAATAAATGTACTATTATCACTTAAAACAAATATTCATAATAATATGTATTTCATATCGAGAAGCTATTAAATAACATATAGTAATAATACGATGACGTACAATCAGCATCACTAATTAATGGTAACTTATTATATCATAAAATATCTCATATTTCATACGCAATAGCTTATTATCAATTGAGTATCGCTTAAAATATAGCTTATTTACCCCTTAATAAAATTAAAACAGTTTCATAAGACGGTTTAATATTGATCTTGAATGTAGAAATCAACATTTGATAGAAATTGATATGCCATCAAGATGAACCGTTTATAGCACTGTTTCATTTTTTATTTAAAGTGGGTTAATCTAACAACATCGACAAGCTGCAACAAACACATTGATATAGTACAATGTACAGTCAGCATAATATAATAATAGTAACAAATTAACTAACATATAACACTAAAAGTAGGTACTTAAATGCAGATCCATATCTTAAATACAGTGAACACAACTATTTACTAACCAACCATACAACAATAAAAGCATTTGAAGAGGCGGAAAACAACGTCCTAGTTTATATCGTGGTCATACAGATAGTGTACACAAAATAGGTTTTAATATGAGTTGTCCTGAAATGGGGACAAAGGCTACGGGGTTCGTTGGGACTTTTGTTATAAATATTTGCATTTTTTTGCTATGCGCCTTAAAAATAGTTATTAATTTTTCTCCCTGTATCTACCAATTTTAAGCAAGGCTACAAGTTCCAACGAAACCCACGTGGAATGTGGTCAATTAGGAATAAAGGACGAAGCACACTTATCAACCCGGAAACGTAACCGTATCAACTCGAGGCGGTCAGTATTTTTTGTATGAAACTCTGAACTGCAACGCACTTTTATCCGCACGTAACGAAAATGTTCGCCTCGCGGGGAAAGGCGATACGTTGTTGATCCCTTTTCGGGTTGATAAGTGTGCTATGACTTTAACTCAGCCTATTTACTAAGAAGTATAAAGTGCATATTCTTGCATCTATTTTATCAATTCGCGTTAAAATATTGTCATAAGCATTAATTCTAAAGTATTTCGTAAACTCGTAGCTGCACACGGATAACAATAATTTAACATTTGTTATGTTGTATAATTTAATATTCGATACTACGTTAAAACTAATGGCAAATGAGAGTGCCAGTAGGAATCACAGATAATGAGATATTAAACCGTCATACATAGACGGACTAAACAACAACATCAAAAATTTAAAACTACTTCATATCAGCGACACAGATCATATCTTACTATTTACTAACATTCATAATAGAATGCATTTCTTTAAAATACAGAAAACGGTGCTTTTTCACGGGCAATTATTGTTTTGTTAAGGACAGGTCTTGGAAACATGAAGACTTCATTATTTACAGTAATTGGGGCAATTTATGAAATCAATGCTTCCCCCACCCATCAAAACGGCCGGGCTTGCAGTGCGGTTCAGTTTCAGTTAAAAGCGAGACAGAAGTAGAAAGAAAATCGATAAAACCCAACCAAATGGATAGTAGCCTTTTAAACACAAAATAGAAACAACACACACAATAGAAATCAATATTAAAGGGTTTCACTAACTAATGTTGAATTAAATTAGAAACAATAGTATGTAGACAATGACTGCAATTTATTTATATTGCTCTAAATTCATTACCGAGCTATTTTTGGGAAAATAATTGCCCGTGTTAATGCGCCCGTAAACACTTTGCGAAGGTGATATTTGTATTAACTAAGTAGACCTATTGTGAGATACTTTACTTATCTATGACCGTATTCAATAGAATAACACGGATTTTCGGCAGAAGGGCAGACAGCTACCCCGAACAATGTTATCCGAATTTTCGAATGTTTCCATCCCTCTCCAGCATAGCGAATTGCATGCATGATCCACAGTTTATAAGTATATCAGAATAACAGATAGTTATATTTATTTCACTATGGTACCCAATCGTGAACCAAAATCGGTTCGCAACACACAAACGATAAGTAAATTATAAAAAATAAAGTGGTCCCTAGTCAAAAAAAGGTTGACAACCACTACTTACTATTTAATACATTAACAATCTACGAATAGGTCAGTAAACCGATACTGCATCGATTACTTAATTATGTCTACGTTTTACCAGGAAAGATTGAACACAAAATTAGACTTAATCTTTGCTGTGGACTTTCGTTTACCTGGTCGAAGCTACATCCACTTTCCAATTCTATCAGTGAAATAGCCGGTGGTGGAGGGTGACCTGGTGGATGCGACTGCTAGTGACTATGACGAGGATGTGCCTCCCTTTCATCTCCGCCACCTCAAGGAACCTCACAGACGGGTCGGCATTCTCGTACGAACCTAGACTCTGCACGCTCAAAGTTACCTCAGGCTCCAAACGACTCATCTGAGTGAAGAAAAACTCTGGATTGAAAATATCAACCTGAAAGCACAAGCAAAAACTATCAACAGTTGTAAATGGATTGACCTATTTAAATCCTGGTTCAAGATTAAACTACTGCATTGACACTGCACTAGCCAGCAATCGGTGTCGCAAATTGACCTTAATAGCAAAATGGGCTACAAAACGACCAATAGAGCAGGGAGCAATACGCAAAGTGTACCTATAGGTCAGCTATACGTTTCTAAAGTTAGATAAGCTTATACTGTACCACTATTAAAAAAATTAAATTATATTTACCTTTCCAGACTTATATCCAAGTATAAGCAGGTTCCCGTGCTTCAAGGTACACCTCAAACCTGGACACTCGAAGGTCCAGTAGGACCCATTGTAACCTACGCGTTGTGAGTGGCAACTGGGCACTGTCGAAATTGATAGGGGTTTTCATTTGTGACATATTTTCGAAAATACCCATTTTAAAGGTTTAACGAATAAAGAAACAAAAATATTAAAAATATAAGTAAGTACGTGTTTTAAGTCGGTTTTTAGACCCTCAAACAGTAACTGTCGACAAAAGATCATTTTGTCACATACCCCTAACCCCTTGTATATCATACAAACCTCTAAAAGGGCTTGATGCAGAATGTGCACTTCACAAAATGTGCACTTTTCTATACAAATGTAAAATTTGTTTCCATAAAATTACGGAAAAGTACCCCATTTTAGTAGACCCCTATAAAATAGAGAAATATTTACCTGTAACTATAGCACCATATCTCTCATACAATATCGATTTCGACGCATAAAATGGCAAGTCAAAGATAACGCTGGTCTTCGTTTTAGAGATCAGCTTTAGCTTGATATTTCCGATGTCTGCCATCAACATGCCCCCCCAGTTGAGCAGTGCCACTATGTCGTCTTGGTGTACTATGACGTCAGTTATTGAGCCATAGCCGAAGTAACGGCCAACCATAAGCGGCATCCAACTATTGTTATGCCACTTCGCCACGAATATAGTAAATGCCCATGTGGTATAATAGCAGCAATTGTCATATATCCTAAAAAACATATATTTTTTGTGTCGAAGTAAAGTTTAAAGTACAGAGGGTGTACCAGTGTACACGAAACAAACACAGTTTATCACGTTGATATTGGCTTTTTGCTTAAATGTACCATACGCGAATCATGCACCATACGCGAATCAAAATCTCATATAATATTGCTACAATTTGCGTGTACCACCACCACCCCTATTTTTTACGACTGGAAAATGAACCCTTCAGTCTACTACCACCTTCTAACTACTACAATTCGGGAAGTATGTGATGTTATTCCTTGATAACATTTTTAATATGCTACTGATACCAGTTGGCGCCATTGTCCAGTGACAGAAACATACGCGCCTGTGGCGCCAATTAGTATCGTTAAAAAAACTGGGATTAAAGTAAAGAGGAAGGTGAAAATATTGCCGCTCACAACGCCTAGGTTACAGTGGGTCCTATTGGACCTCGGAATGAGGGCTATTGTTTTTATACTTGACAGTTGGCACCACTGGCGAGTGACAGGACCTTACTCTCTAGTGGCGCCAACCCGGTGAGTGCAAATGCGATAGACTAGTCCTACCGTTGCAGCGCTCATCAGTTGGCGTCACTGTCTTAGCCACTAGCAATGCCAGGGGCTTACTATACAGTGGCGCCAATCAATTGGTGAGAGCTAAAACGATAGCCCTCATTAGTGAAACATTTTGAAAAGGGCTTCGTTTTTGAGATGACCTGTTACACACATATACCTACTTAACCTGTAATCAACCAACTTTATGACCTAGAACAGACTCCAGTTTAAATTCAAACAGTATTTCATGCACTAATTGTCTACAAGTGTTAATAATAAAGGTACCCTTAACGAAGCCTAAAACTACGCATTATTCTATTACTAAGCAATTATAAAAAAGTGCGTGTGTAAAAAGGCGAAGGGCGTGATAATAATTCTATGTTAATTTGCTTTGCAACAAAATAAATTCGCATGTGCGTGTCCCTGCACTACATAAGACATAAGGCACGTGCGACATACGCGCAATACAATAAAATGTTTTTTTTTATAACTTTTAATATGACTTTACGTGATGCAAAGAGTTTTCACATGTTAATAATAATACATAGTATTTGGCTTCATTAAAGATTTATCTTACTACCAATACCAGTCAAACCCCTTTTCAAATCTGCTAATGATCAGTCAAAATGTATGTTGTGTGAGAAATTGTATGCTACCTGAAAAACTTTATCTTGGCATTGAATCTTAGTCTGTCATCCAATGCATAATTGGAATCACTATGTTTCCCATACAAGGTCATCTCTTCAGAAACAAAATGTTGCATGTCAAATGTAGTATGTTCAATTTTGACAAACATATAATCATTTTCATCAAAGTCTAAACCTGAAATAAATTTATAAATTGATAATAACTGCATCAAGTGATTTTATTCTACCTTAAGGCAATATGTATGTAATATACAAGAAACAAAAACAATAAAAACTTAATAAAACTTCAATTAACTAAGGTATCATGTAATGTGCATGTTAAAAAATGAAGTTGAATAAATATTTAATTTTGTGTTTTTAATATTGCTTGCAGTTGTGTGGGTATGTGTAAAGTTCTTTAATAATTTTAATGATCTGTTCACTACAATAACTAACAACTTTTAAAAGAATAATCTCTCATTTAGCATACATTTATTGATAAGAGAGTAATTTCGCCATAGCAATTTATCCTGAAACTGTTACTAGGCAAGCCTAGTCAATAATATAAAAAGGCTTTATAATGGTTTTATACTCACATTTGACTGCCAATGTTTTTAACAGCTTATGAGTGGGCAGATGGTAATATCTCACATTCTTGTTTGTAATCACAATCAAGTTATCTGAAAATTAAAAAAGCAATATAGACACTAGTTGCTGCTTGTCACAAGTTGCTAGTTGACCAGTTAAGGATTCAGCTTAGGTGTTGTACCTAACTGTAGGGAGGAATTTAATACACACTGTGTATACAAAAAAAAATCCTTATTAGATCATATTATTATAACTTTATCTAATTAAAATTAAAGAGTACTAAATTCATCAAATTATTGAGAAAAGTTACTTACTTCTGTATACATTTATATTCAGCACTTCAGTTATATCATAGGTATAAATATCTTGTACTTGAGTAAATTTTATGTCTTTCCAAAGACACATATTGAATAAAACATCTGATATTGTTGGTAGTTTACATCTTTTTCTAAAAGATGCTCCGCCATCAGAAACTGCTATCTTAAGGAAAGTGTGGAGACCAATACGATGCTGTAAATTGGAAAAACTAGTTAAAGTATGTATAAATAAATCATCTCATTTGTAAAAGAAATAGACTGCCACTTACCTTGATAAGAGAAGATGCAATATCAAACCATTTTTTGTTAACACACATGCAATTGATCAGGGTTTTTGCATTAGTCGCATTATTATGGGGATTAAAATAATCAAATATCATCAGAAGAAGTTCAGGTGGGCAGGCATCCCAGCTACTTTCATCAAAATCATCTACCGCCGCAGCTCCAGCCTCCACATGATCTTGCTGCATGATTACTTATATTTTAAAGCTATTTTAAACCATTTGATACTTAAAAACCCAACCGACGGCTACTATCACTGCTACACCAAGAGGATGTAATCTGATGTACTGGTTTTATTGAAGTAGGTTTGCTCAGAATGGGGGTACTTTATAATTTTCTTCTGCCGGTGGTCCAATAAATTCATGTTGTTCTAAAATAATATTTTCAAAGCAGAATTCCTCAAAATTCAAAACAAATCACAATTTTGTAACAAACTTTTACTCTGATAAAATTTGACAGTTTGACTGACACAAGTGACACATGCCAAGCATGACATTACAGAAATTAGATAAAATCGATATCAATTAATCGTGGATAATCGATACTTAAAAGTTTTTACTGCACCGCTATGCACTGACCACAGGGTCCACAGGAGTAACGAAGTCTGTTCTAATTTTTAGGTCTTGTCCTGCTGGGTGTCTGGATCATGGATCCTTTTATCATTAGATTTGTATTCATCTGCACTATGATCTCTCTCTGGTGACTCTTCTCGTTTTCCGCTAACATTATTTGTATAGAAACGATCTCTCGATTTCAAAATGTCTGTATAATCTGTGAAAAAGAACCTTAACTGTCAAAATTATCAAAACGTCAAAACAAAGTTTAGCTTTTGGTTTATTTTGAGGTTATAAACATTACGATAAGTTTTTTTTAAGTTACAATTGGGTAGAAATTAATTTGTTTGACTGTTTTAACGGTTCATATTGTGCATACAATAGTGGTTTAATTGTGCTCATAATATAGGCATCAGATTTTACAAAAATGGTATGTAAGATGTTGTGAAATTCTATCACATTAACATTAAACGTATTCGCATTTTCTTACTAAAATCACTTATTTGTTGTTATTTATTTCAGGCTAGGAACGCAGAAAAAGCTATGTGAGTATAATGATAATGATAATAATTACTTACCTCAATAAAAATAATTATTGAGTGAGAGTCACTTGATTTATCTCTAATTCATATTTACTAAAACCACATATTGAAACTTTAAGTTATTGAGAATTCAATACATATTAGAAATCTTTAGAAGTCACAAAAAATTGTTTCACTTCTGAAGCACAAATTTATTTTAAAGTATTAAACACATATGTATATTAAATTGTTATAAATAAATATGCACTACAGCTCTTTTCCAAACTAGTGTTTGCTCTGTTAGCTAGCACTATCTTACCATCTTAAATGATTGAGGTCAAACATTCAATCGGTTTGAAGTTAACTTGTCAGCAAAATGATACACAATGGAAAACTATTTTTAGCATACATATATCTGATGCGCCTGCTTCTGTGTGTATGAGTTAAAAACCATCATTGATTGCTAGAAAAGACACTAAAATATTTTTTCATGGTCTATCTAAAATTTTTGAATTACTGTTGGAGTTGATTTCAAATTGGAAAAAAAACTTAATTCTAGGAATTCAGTGCTAGAGGTTGCAGGTTTTCAATCTATTTGTTCAATCCATGCATCACCCTCTCTACAAAACATACAGAAATAAGTATTGCATATTGAATATTTCATAGTACTTATTATTATTCTGTGGTATTACCTTGTTTTCCTTCCTGTCTTTTTCAACTTAAAGATTATTTTAGTATCATTATGTGTAAAGTAAAAGGCTAAGTAACTTTCGTTATGCTGATATGGTAGGTGCCCCTCAGTATACAAAGTGAATAATATCCTTGGACATTAAGGTCCTCTAATTAATTGGACATCTTTGATGAAACAAAATATTTCACCGTTGTTTATGGTTTGTATTAATTGTACTTTAATTGTTGAGTTATGACCTTTATTCTTAGGTTTGTATTATTTTCTATAGTCTGGTCGCCGAGCACGTAGAATTTTGTCCAATGACCCCAAGCTACCTATCCTCATCGCTCGCGCGTAATTATATTGCTGTCGCGCTCGCACACTCACTGCTGCCGCTCGTCGCACAGTCGCGACAGCAATGTAATTATATTTATAGCCACGATAACCGAACGGTGAAGGGGTCGGAGTGGCCGACTCGAGATCGGGGTCATTGGATAAAATTCTACGTGCTCGGCGACCAGACTTTAAATTTTCTTTGTCACCAGGACGACACTAGCGCGGTGGCGCGCGGCGCAAGTGCAAGAGGCGGGCGGGCAGCGCGAGCGCAGGCCGTACCTCGCGTCAGAGTGCAACGACCTCCCGCAGGCTGAGAAGTGGCGGCTACAGATCGTCAGGGAGATCGCAAAGAAGGTGGCGCAGATACAGAATGGTGAGTGACTGTTAAAAGTCTAGTGCCCATTTCACCATCAATCCCTAATTTTTAGTGCCCCCTATGAAAACCAAATTCCTGATAAATCTATATCTAATTACCATAGGGGTCACTTAAATTAGGGATTGTTGGTGAAAACGGGCATAGGTTTCTTTTACACAGTACTGTTTACTGTCTAGGCCAGGAGTTCCCAAAGTGTGCGCCGCGGCGCCGCCCTGGTGCGCATAGAAAGTAAAGAGGGGCACCGTGAGTCAATCCTTAACGTTGCGTTGGCGCTTGGAAACCGTTGAAACCCTACCCCTCCCATATCTGTACCCGCCCGTCTTTCGACTGTATCTTTTTCAAAAGGTAGGGCGCCGTGACAAAATACTTTTGTAAGTGCGCCGCGGAATGAAAAAGATTGGGAACCCCTGGTGTAGGCTCTTTTTATGCTCAAAGCGCACTTAAAATAGAGGTAGGAAAAGGCGGCCTGATCTCAATGCGCTCTTAAAAGAGATGGGCGGGAGAAGGATAAGTTAAATTGCGGGAGTTTGCGAATTGCGGACATGCTACTATTTTTATTTTAGCTTAAGCAAACTTGAAAGCTTATTATACTCGTTAACTTATACATCCCTTAATCCCTTACATTTAAAGCAACCGCGCACAACAAGTGTGTGAAGAACTGGTAGGTATTTGAAACTTTTATAACTAGAAAATATCCAATATGATTACAAAAAATTCAACTATTTATCCTTTAATCTAGGTGGCTATGACACATTTTCAAATATGGCCCAACATTAACAAGTTCTGTAAATTTTAGTTTGATTCCAAAAGTAGATAAACCAGCCTAATCATTATGGAAGAATCAGAAATAGTGCAATATCCGAAAGAGCCTAGCTTAAAGTCACAAAATGATCCAAGTATCAGATCTCAAGCAGCCTCCATAGTACAAGAACTTGCATCAATAAAAGAGTCACCGTTACGATTACCTACAGGTTCTTTACAAAGGTCTCCAATAGTGTCTCCTCCGAAAGCAATGACACCGCCGGCACCCATCGGCTCCATTCAAAGTACAAGTTCCAAACAAGGATCCTTGAAAAGTGTAAGAAGTTACAAAAGCCAGTCGCCTAAAAGCCCTTCACCTAAAAGCCAGTCACCCAAAAACTCGTCACCTAAAAGCTCGTCACCCCTACTACAGCCTGAACAGAAAAGTCTAAGCGCAAAATCGAACAATGACGAAAATATTGATGATACCATTGCAACTTTTGAACCGCAAAGTCAAAATATAAGTGAACATATTGATGAATTATCAAATACTATTAAAACACTAGCAAAAGATCTCAAAAGCCCACAGTCACCGAAATTATCTACAGGCAGCAACATAGACAAAATTGCTGAAATGAGCCAACAACTGACGAATGAAGCCAACGCGCTAAGAAAGTCCATCAAGAGTCTGTCGCAGGATATTGCTAAAACCAAAAATGAAAAGAACATAAACGTGAATTTCCCATATCATCTATTCTTAATAGAAATTGTTGTTAACAAGATTCACATGAAATGCGAATGTTTTGAAATAGATTACAATAATTTAGTAATCTCAGCTAGTTTTTTAGGGAAACAGCCTATAGTGTTGTATGATCCCTTTTACGGAAAAATTGAGAATTTCAGTAAACTAAACGTGGGGAAGTCTACTCTTTTTGCTATGACCTACGACAAAATATGTTGCATTAAGAAGTTCGACATCATAATTCAGTTAACGAAACAACCCCCGTGTTCGGAATGCGTCACGAAAATCGGCGAAACTCGCATGGACTATATGAAAGAATTTGTTACCCTGAGAGAAGACCTCTGCAAGAAATGGTCGGAAGAGAAACCAAATGACAACATACAGTGTACAACTTCCACGCAACTATCTAAGAACATGTATTACTTGTCATGTAGTGATGATGAAACTCATGATCCTATAGGTATCATTGAAGTTTCGGTGCGCATGTCTTTTCTTGGCAAAGAGATCACTACAGCATTTTGTTCTTCACCAAAACCGCAGACTGCATCTTTTTTACTAAAACAAGATAACGGAATGACTATGTATTCGTGCCAGAAAGTAGAAATGGACGAACAAGGGAAAATTCTTCTGGATGAAGATGTTATGACAAAAAAGGGATCATCAAGAAATGTTCCAAATAGACATGGCAGCAGAAGATCGGAGAGTCCGATTTCTCAGCTATCTAGTATAGAATCGTCAAAACGTTCATATTATGATCGAAGTCCTGTAACGTATCCAAACAATCAAGGTATTTAAAATCCAACATAACGTAATTTTCAATTTTCTAATCACTGTGAATGTGTCTGATTGGTCACTTTGAAAATATTTTACTGTAATGTATTTTATCTTTTAGATGGAATGCCTAAATATGACGAAATTTTCACCAAAATGAATGCCAATGAGCTCAAAATAAGGGTTCCTAAGAGTACAAAAGTAGAGCGAATGGGAAAATACGATAAAATTCAAGAATTGTGTTCCTGCGAAAGTACTCCCTACAACACAGGGGAACAAATACAATTCGAGCTCCCAAGAGATGGCACATATCCTAATAAATATGGAACTCACACTTCAAATCTGAAATACACATACACAGGCTGTGATAATCGTAAAAATGTTGATAAAGACAGGAAAATCATAAATGTCACTCCAAGTAATTGTCCAGTCCCAGTTTATATGGAAAAAATGGTTCATCCCAATAAGGATGTTTTCATATTGAAAATTGGGAAAAAATTAGAAACGAAGGATAAAAAGACAGATCTTGAAATAGAATTTGTATCCCCAAAGGCACCATCTGAGCAGCCAAAATCTATTGATAATGCCCACATTTCACAGCAGTGCAGTACTGGAGAGTTGAAAGATGGTAAGCCCGCAGGAAACAAGAAAAAAGTAAAGGGGAAAGGGAAAAAAGAAAAGTCGAAAAAGAAAGGAAAGAAAGCAGGAAAAGCCAAAAAGAAGAAATAAGTTTATCTATGTATCAGTATCAGTATCAATAGCTATTCTATTACATACATGGATTGAAAGAGATGAATTTTATTAAACCGTATCCGATTTGGCCATGACCATGAGTCTTTAGAAATAAAGTTTTACGTTATATTCTGTGGTCATTTATTTGATTTGCGTGAATGTTCACTACAAACAGGTATCATTTGGAGTTTCTTTTTGTTTCCAAAGTGTCCCATAAAACTTTACCGTGATTTTTTTTTTCGTTCTAGCCGGTCTTGGAGAATTTAGGATAAGGGATTTGAACGATGAAATCAACAAACTGATGAGGGAAAAACGCCACTGGGAAGTTCAGATCAAATCACTAGGAGGGCCTGACCATGCGCGAGTTGGACCCAAAATGTTGGACCAAGATGGAAAAGAGGTGCCAGGAAACCGAGGTTACAAATATTTCGGCGCAGCCAAGGATTTGCCTGGTAAGTTCAACTCTTATAATTCTATCTACCACTGTGTGGTGTCCCCATCATAATATTATTAAAGGCCTCGATTAGATTAGGCCATGAATGTCCAATGAAATGGATAATACATTTGATTCGCTTGACATAATGTTATCAGAACTGGATACCACTATATGGAAACAGCAACTTACTGCACTTTTCAAACAAAAAAAAAGTCTGCTAGTTCTATTAGCTTAGCGCCAACATTCCAGCAAAACTGCAGCATATCTAAATTCTATGATCTAAATCTATTCACTTTTTCCAAGAATACAGGCTAGGAAACAACTATTTATCACCTAATTTATTCATCTATCAGGAGTCCGCGAGTTGTTCGAGCAGGAACCGCCGCCGCCGCCGCGACGCACGCGCGCAGATCTAATGAGAGACGTCGACGCGGATTACTACGGGTACCGGGACGACGATGATGGCCTACTGCTGCCCTTGGAACAAGAAGCGGAGAAGGATGGTAAGAGCATAACAATGAAGGCTATCGTTTTTATACTTAACAGTTGGCACCCCTGGCGATTGACAGCACCTTACTCTACAGTGGCGCCATCTTGATGAATGCAAATGCGATAGTCCTCCTACCACTTTAGCGCTCACCAGTTGGTGCCACTGTCTTCGCTACTAGCAAGTGACAGGACCTTACTCTACATTGGCGCTAACTGGTGAGCGCTAAAACGATAGCCCTCATTGAATAGTATAGCGATTTGTACTAACCAGGTGGCGCCACTGGCAAGCAAGCCAAGTTACTCGAACGAGAAAAATACTTATGAATACGTAAATGTAAATTGATCACTAAAAACTTGCTAATAAAGGTTATCGCGTTCTTACTCACCAGTTGGCGCCACTGGTGAGCAAAGTCACTTGATGAAACTTCTGCCATTATGTAAATAAAACATTTGTTCTCTCTTTTTCTCAGCAATAGCTCGTGCAGTGGATGAATGGAAGAGCAACAAAGAACAAAATAAAGATCAAGATTTACCAGAAGAGGAAAATATTTATCCAGAAGACGTAAGTATAGATAAAAAACTTAATTTTGTCTATGGAAGTCTCAAGTAATTTTTCACGGTTTCTGCTCCACATCATTGATGTCTCATAACATGTATTTCTCCATAGCCTGAAGACCGAAGAGTGGAAGATGACGACCTTAGCAAAGCCGGGCTGACGTCACACGTGGCGGTGCCATCGCAGAAGGACGTGGAGGAAGCCCTGCTCCGACGGAAAAAGCAGGAGCTGCTGGAGCGTTACGGATGTCTCGACGTCAAAATGGAGAGCTGACGACGATCATAAACTTAAATATAGGCTATTTTTACTGAACTAAATGTGTTTCTTTTGTGAGTGTAAGTAACACCTACCGAACTTTTGCTACTTGATGTGTCGCTTGCGATGAAAAATACGGATTAAATTGCTCGACTCAGTACAAAGGTCCCATATTTTTTATTGGAGCACTAATTTTACGAGTAGTTCCTCAAAATTACTATAGGTCGCGCAACGAGTAGAAATCTAGCGTAGTCGGTAAGAGCGAGATAGCTAGTGTATTCGATGTTTAGATTTGAATGTGTAATGTACTGTTAATGGTCTGTATTTAAATATTACATCAGTGTGAGTACGCGCTCTCTTCAGCTTTCGTTGAGCGACCTATAGCAATTCGGTAAGCTACCTAACAGATTTTATGACTTGTGGTGATGGAATTAAAGACTCAAATCCTCTGCAATCTCTTTATTTATATTACTTTTGTCTATGTTTGGACATTTTTAAGCAAAATATACACAACAATAGTGATACATACTAAGTACATCCAATGCAACTAGGACTCACTGGCCTGAAGTTATTATACATCATATTCATAAATATTTAATATAGGCCAAAATTATATAAAACGATTGCACCAAAGCTACATAATAGTTCAATAATTATTGCCTATTTATTTGAAGACTGGGTTGCCTGCCAGAATTATTATGATTGTTAAATGGGTACAAAAAAGTGTACCTAATCTACGTGAAAATTACTTCTAGTTAAAACAGGAATGTACAAAATTAACGATAAATAAAATAAGCTCTAAAGATTACATAGCATTATTGAGGAATATTAAGTCTGATGAAGAAAGTGATTGATTAAGTTTACGTCACTAAATTGGTGTTTCAAGTAACTCTGAAGTTTTTTATCCTTTTTTGACAAGACTCAATATTCTACAAATTATTTCCAATAGCAAAATATCCAAGAACTGAAGTTTATGCCATCAACGAAATCATTATTAATTATTTATTTATAATAATAAAAATAAAACACATCAATAGAATTGAGTATGTAGATCAACTACTTTATAAATATACTATGGAATATATCAGAAATATAATACATTGCTTCTATTTTCTAATACTCTCGCCACTAAAATTTGCATCATTTATCTATTTATTTAATAACTATGAAACGTGTGTACCAGAATCAAAATTTTATACCCATAAAATCCGATTTATATATTTATAACATCTTACGCGATTATTATATTTTATAAAAAGCGTCTGTTTGAATTGCTTAAACATAAATTAAAATTATAATAGTACACATTGAAATCTAACAGACAATTAGGATCAGCATTCCTTCATCATTTTCAGCAACCTTACATAGATAAGTTTCAAAAAATGTACTATTACTTCGCTGCCAAACTGTTTTGAATAGTGATTATTTTAAGTAACAGCGCCCAATAAAATAGTTATTCAATACGTGATACTATTTTAATGAAATTTCAACACTAAGCAAAGAAAGGTATGATTTGATTTTAGTGGTTGCAAGAATTAAGTTTGAGCAAAACTCAAAAAGCAAAAATATAGTGTTGTATCGTTGCCTTCACTACGCTTAAAATATTATCAAGATTAAAATAACTATTCTATATCTAGTTACGATAAAACGTTTAACACCAATGTTGGGATGCTGCTTTTAACAATTTTAAGCGATAACAATTTCGAAACCTGTTATACAAGTGTTCTATCAGTACATAATATTTGTGTCACTTCGAGTATCAATTGAGATTTTTATAGAACTCGAGTCCGGACAATAAAGAAACAGGAATGATATTGGAGAATGAACAGTGTGCGCATTCAAATTAATTTTTATGAGTTGTTTACTATGCAACTATTACCAGTACGAAGAATTAATAGTGTTATAGACGACCGAAAGTATTACCTTTCCACTTTCCACACAATTTCACAGTGCAGCAGTTACATCACGCTGAACCACTAACTATTAACACGCTTGCGAATGTCATTGACCAAGGAGAAAGTTCGAAGTTACTTTTGGATTTATAAACATATTATGGAATTGTTATTACTTATCATACCACTCGGTTTATAAGTCAAAGTTACACAAATATTTTTAGAAGACAATAAGTGTAAGGGTCGAGCATTCAATCATTTCCTTTCTTTCTTCCTACAGTTACCCATATCTTTATTTTTCCCGAGATGGATTAAGAAATTGAGGGAAATATGTTCGATTAGTTCAATCACTTTTTAAAACGACTCCAGTATATTCAACATTCTTGCTATAATTTTCACTTTGATCAAGTTTAATGATTGAAGCTCGGTCCTAAATAACAACTGACAAAGTGTCATACAAACGGAGTAAAGTGGTTTACTGGAACAAGTTCTGCTGCTTCGCGTCGTTTTCGAAGTCGCTCCACGCGTTGTTTAGCTCCATGAATATCATCTTTGCTATGTTCTCATTGGGAGTGCCCATTTGCTGGAAAGGTGTGTTTAAATCAATGATCTAATATCCGGAGTTTAGAAAAACTGTCTTTGCGTGGTATAGCAGTACAAACGTTTCACTTGTTAAGAAATTATGCTGATTCACATGCAGTTACAAGTACTTACAAGTTTGCTAACTATCTTAGGTTGACTAAATAGGGCTCATAGGACTATATTGTGGTGTAATAGTTATGATGGAGCTCAGACAAAGAAGAAGACCTTTCGTGCGTTTCAGGCATTGGTGGTTGGTGAATTTATAATACGAGGCAAAAAAATTTTTTTAGAGCTAGCCTTGGAAATAGATTAAATATTGAAAGGAAATCGAGTAGGTAATAAATAAAACTTGCAAGTTGAGTAAGTTTTTATGATTGTTTAGTTACCTTATCAGGGTGCACAGCGAGGCAGGCCTTCCTATAGTTCCGCTTGACGTGGTCGGGCGTGACGAGCTGCGACATGTCACAACGCGTCCAGCGGCAGTCATCCCACACCACCGTGTGGAGCGAGCAGAGGAGAGCGCGAATGTTCGCTTTCTTGCCTTCCGTCTGGACAAACGCGTTCATTAAATTACTGAATTATTACTTAAACTATTACGTATACGTAAGTCAAAAGGATTCTTTACGGGGTAGACTAAAGGTCGCTGATTGAAATCCGGCTCGAAGGACCAAACGCTACAGAGTGGACTTTATGAATTTATGAGAATTCGGAGCTGATTAAAACTAGGAGCGTTAATAGGAGAACAGTAGATTGTAAGAAAAAAGTGTCAAATTAAAAAAACAAAATACAAATCGTAGCATAGGATGTGCCAGGTTTTTTTAATTATTTTTTTTACGATATGATTGGTTAATGATCAAATATGTTGATAACATAACAGACTATACTGGTTTGTAGAAAACTAAATAAAACGTCAAAGTTTTAATCGACTAATAATATTTTTTTTTATTGACTCCATTGTTTACTTACCCAATCCCGAATCTTGAGTTTCTCCGGGTCCATATCCTTGGCCACCTCCTCGCGCTTCATAGCGTTCATGGTCTTAGGCCCAGCCTCGCGCTTGGCGAAGTCGTACCCTTGGCTGCCGAGTAAATCGCCGAATACGTCCCCAGACTTCTTGGGTTTCTCGTCCGCTGGCGTCTTGGCTGGCTCGAAGTGCTGACGGCTGGTGAGATAAAGCCTTATTATAATTTGATGTTGTAATATTGCTTAGTGAAATCCGAAAAAAAATAATCGTAAACGGTAGTTATCTTACTACACTCGCGAGCAAAAGTATGAAATCACTTACATGAAGTTGTTTCCACGCGATCTTGTGTACTAACGAATTTGTTAGGAACAAAAAAAGTGGCACCATTTTAAAGATTAAACTTTTAGCTTTAAATTGATACCAAATTCATTTAAATCACACCAGTATTTAAAAAGATATCCCGGCTGATGTGAAGAAGTAACGAAAAAGACATGTATGAACTGTTTGATACGTCGCGAGTTGCGGCCTATTACCCCCTATAAAAGCACGCGTTTTCGGATTTTTGCTTTCACACGTTGATTCATACACATCTCCGCTTCTTTTGACACTTTACCTGAGATTCTACACCTTCAGAAGCAGCACGAATCGTTGCACTATTGCAAGAAGGGCTCAGGCAGCGGGCTGTCGCACGTCGGCGCCACATAAGCCAGTCCTGGGTTTCGAAAGTTTTAAGACGCTTTCGGGAGACTAGTGGCTTTATCCCGAGACCAAGTTCTGAACAGCGCCGGCGCACATCGCAGAGGGAAGACCGTTTTTTTATGTCAACCTCTCTATGAAATCGTCATTTGACTGGAATCGACGTCCAGTAAGAGCTCAGAAATGTTCGTAGGATAGCTGTTAGCGAGTAGACAGTTTGTCTAAGACATAAGCAATAGAATTTAACTCCAAAAAGGCCTGCCACAGGCTCGAAACTGACGGCAGGTCACCGATAAGCACGCTTTCAATTTGCTCGTACACATCTCGATGTTAAGTCGAGCAAGCCACCCCCATAAGCCACTGTTTCAGCGAACCAGCACTGCACAAATCGCTCCTCAGGCCGCCTATAAACCCGACCTCTTCGACTGCTGCCCTGCAAACACAGTTTGCATTCATCGGAGAACAGAACTCGCCTCCATTACTCGCCTTCCCATCGAGATGTGTACGAGCAAATTGAAAGGGTGCTTATCGGTGACCTGCCGTCAGTTTCGAGCCTGTGGCAGGCCTTTTTGGAGTCAAATTCTATTGCTTATATCTTAGACGAACTGTCCACTCGCTAACAGCTATCTTACGAACATTTCTGAGCTCTTGATGGACATCGATTCCAGTCAAATGACGATTTCATAGAGAGGTTGACATGAAAAAACGGTCTTCCCTCTGCGATGTGCACCGGCGCTGTTCAGAACTTGGTCTCGGGATAAAGCCACTAGTCTCCCGAAAGCGTCTTGAAACTTTCGAAACCCAGGACTGGCTTATGTGGCGCTGACGTGCGACAGCCCGCTGGCTGAGCCTTACTTGCAATAGTGCAACGATTTGTGCTGCTTCTGAAGGTGTAGAATCCCAGGTAAAGTGTCAAAAGAATCGGAGATGTGTATGAATCAACGTGTGAAAGCAAAAATCTAAAAACGCATGCTTTTATAGGGGGTAAATTGGCCGCAACTCGCGACGTATCAAACAGTTCATACATGTCTTTTTCGTTACTTCTTCACATCAGCCGGGATATCTTTTTAAATACTGGTGTGATTTAAATGAATTTGGTATCAATTTAAAGATAAAAGTTTAATCTTTAAAATGGTGCCACCTTTTTTGTTACTAACAAATTCGTTAGTACACAAGTTCGCGTGGAAACAACTTCATGTAAGTGATTCCATAGTTTTGCTCGCGAGTGTATAATCTTGTAAGGGTGAGTTGCACCACCTAACTTTGACCGTAACTTTGACGATAACCGGTGTATTTTGTATGGAGTTTGACAGAATTTTGATGTTTGTCAAAGTTAAAGTACGATGGTGCAACCCAGCTTATGACTGGCGTCTAAAGACATCGATATACGTAATTTGGCCGCAATGGCTATGTAGTTATCACAGTATAGGCCACGCCCACTAATGAGGGCTATCGTTTTTATACTTAACAGTTGGCACCCCTGGCGATTGACAGGACCTTACTCTACAGTGGCGCCATCTTGATGAGTGCAAATGCGATAGTCCTCCTACCACTTTAGCACTCACCAGATGGTGCCACAGCCTTCGCTACTAGCAAGTGACAGGACCTTACTCTACAGTGGCGCAAACTGGTGAGCGCTAAAACGATAGCTCTCATTGTATCGTGGCGCCCATGGACACGGAGCCGCGCTCACACTAGATCACACTACAGCAGCCCTGCGCTCTAGTTACAGTCGCTACAGTACAGGCGACTGACCTGTAGTCGGGCTGGTGCGCGGGAGTATGGGCGGGCGAGGCGCCCACACTAGATCACACTACAGCAGCCCTGCGCTCTAGTTACAGTCGCTACAGTACAGGCGACTGACCTGTAGTCGGGCTGGTGCGCGGGAGTATGGGCGGGCGAGGCGCCCACACTAGATCACACTACAGCAGCCCTGCGCTCTAGTTACAGTCGCTACAGTACAGGCGACTGACCTGTAGTCGGGCTGGTGCGCGGGAGTATGGGCGGGCGAGGCGCCCACACTAGATCACACTACAGCAGCCCTGCGCTCTAGTTACAGTCGCTACAGTACAGGCGACTGACCTGTAGTCGGGCTGGTGCGCGGGAGTATGGGCGGGCGAGGCGCCCACACTAGATCACACTACAGCAGCCCTGCGCTCTAGTTACAGTCGCTACAGTACAGGCGACTGACCTGTAGTCGGGCTGGTGCGCGGGAGTATGGGCGGGCGAGGCGCCCACACTAGATCACACTACAGCAGCCCTGCGCTCTAGTTACAGTCGCTACAGTACAGGCGACTGACCTGTAGTCGGGCTGGTGCGCGGGAGTATGGGCGGGCGAGGCGCCCACACTAGATCACACTACAGCAGCCCTGCGCTCTAGTTACAGTCGCTACAGTACAGGCGACTGACCTGTAGTCGGGCTGGTGCGCGGGAGTATGGGCGGGCGAGGCGCCCACACTAGATCACACTACAGCAGCCCTGCGCTCTAGTTACAGTCGCTACAGTACAGGCGACTGACCTGTAGTCGGGCTGGTGCGCGGGAGTATGGGCGGGCGAGGCGCCCACACTAGATCACACTACAGCAGCCCTGCGCTCTAGTTACAGTCGCTACAGTACAGGCGACTGACCTGTAGTCGGGCTGGTGCGCGGGAGTATGGGCGGGCGAGGCGCCCACACTAGATCACACTACAGCAGCCCTGCGCTCTAGTTACAGTCGCTACAGTACAGGCGACTGACCTGTAGTCGGGCTGGTGCGCGGGAGTATGGGCGGGCGAGGCGCCCACACTAGATCACACTACAGCAGCCCTGCGCTCTAGTTACAGTCGCTACAGTACAGGCGACTGACCTGTAGTCGGGCTGGTGCGCGGGAGTATGGGCGGGCGAGGCGCCCACACTAGATCACACTACAGCAGCCCTGCGCTCTAGTTACAGTCGCTACAGTACAGGCGACTGACCTGTAGTCGGGCTGGTGCGCGGGAGTATGGGCGGGCGAGGCGCCCACACTAGATCACACTACAGCAGCCCTGCGCTCTAGTTACAGTCGCTACAGTACAGGCGACTGACCTGTAGTCGGGCTGGTGCGCGGGAGTATGGGCGGGCGAGGCGCCCACACTAGATCACACTACAGCAGCCCTGCGCTCTAGTTACAGTCGCTACAGTACAGGCGACTGACCTGTAGTCGGGCTGGTGCGCGGGAGTATGGGCGGGCGAGGCGCCCATGGACACGGAGCCGGGAGCCACCGGTGGCGCCGCGCCAAGTACGCCCAGGTCGGCAAAGGGGTCCTTCTTGGCTGGCTGCGCTTGTTCTAGCGGCACACTGTGCGGTCGCCCTGAAAGGCAAAGAAAACGGAGCTGTTCAACATCAAGTATTATGTCAAGCTGAAACGGTATCGAGATAATATGAAAGACTGATACTGAGCCCCGATTACGGTAATTTTTAACGTCTCCAATCCAGACGCGCTTCATCGATTCTGCGATACGATTGGTCAAAACAGCTGACGTACGCTGTTTTTTTTTGTGTTTTGACCAATCGTATCGCAGAATCGATGAAGCGCGTCTGGATTGGAGACGTTAAAAATTACCGTAATCGGGGCTCTGGTCTTAATATTAGTAACGTAGACAGCCAAATACAAGAGTAGGTAGGACCAAATACAAAATACATTGCGAGTTAAGATATTCGAGACGGAAGAGGTAAAACAACTGCCACATGACTGACACACATTAACTCTGTCCTATAAGCTTCGATACAATCTTGATACAGTTATGATACATTTAATTTTGCTGCAGTCATGTTGCAGTAAACGCTATACAGTATCAATTAAGTACATTACTATCACAGCGGACAAATTAAGATCTGATATTCTGATCAATCAATTGCCAGCTTACTAACTTTTCATAATTTGTAGTGTCGCATGTTTGTTCGTTGTCGCAGCTTCAAGCAGAATTGGGCCCATGGCGTTTTACTTGACTTACCTTCGTCCTTGATTTGTTGTGGCGTTAGCAGCGGCTCTTGCTTGGGCAGAGGGTCGTTGAGGCCGAAAGGATCGAAGTTGAGAGGGTCGCTGGAGTTCACGTTGGGCCTCTCGCTTGCCTCAGTCGGAGGAGCCGGGAGGTCGCCGAATATGGACTCCGTTGGGAAAGGCTGCTGGAAATTAATTGTTATTACCTATTATACAATGACTTTTTTTAAAATAAAAAAAATGTGT
The DNA here is from genome assembly GCF_004193835.3 of Ostrinia furnacalis. Taxonomy (NCBI): domain Eukaryota; kingdom Metazoa; phylum Arthropoda; class Insecta; order Lepidoptera; family Crambidae; genus Ostrinia; species Ostrinia furnacalis. The sequence continues at coordinate 138,882 of NW_021133271.1, forward strand.
TTGGTATTTCATTGCTGTGAAGATTAACCAATAATAATAATACTACGTATGTTGCAAAAAGAAAAACGTGGGTGGTATCTGTTTGTTGAGAAAAGTAGTGTTACCATTTTCTAAATAAATAAAACACTACTTTTCATACTGATTAATTTTAAGAAATACTCTATGACGATGACAATTATGAAAAAATGAAAAAAATACAACATCTATTATTCGTTTGAAAATTATAAATAACTTGAAAAAATCGAACTGCCTAAGGCGGGAATTGAACCCACGACCTTCCGCTTGCCGGGCGACTGCTCTTCCAACTGAGCTACTTAGACACTGGATGAACCCGTCGAAATTTTCAAGTGTAATACGCTGTTACGGCCAGCGTTTGTTTCATCAATGTTGAGTATACCTACCCTACAAACTACTGTAGGGTAGGTATACTCAACATTGATGAAACAAACGCTGGCCGTAACAGCGTATTAC